>NC_089535.1:20495415-20795415 GCF_963924715.1 Thunnus thynnus
TGGTGCTGTGCTCAATGATGGTTGTTTCCTCAGTTGGAGATCAACTGAGCAAATTAGAACGGGGACGTCACCTTCCTGAGCCAGAACCAGAATTTACTCCAAACTAAAAAAACATGGATGAGATTGGCGCAGCTGTACAGATTGAGGATAATTCCTTCCAGCAAACACTACTGCAGCCTCTGTGTCAACTGAATATAATGTTGAAAGTACATCACTATTGATTGGTTTGGGCAAAAGACTCTCTAACCAATCAAAAGTGAGAGAGAACATATTGGAATGAACTGATGTTAATGAAATCTATGAATGTATTGAGATATAGGTATGCAGATGTGGACATCTTGCATGATGTGCAGTGGTGGTGACTCATATTGTCGCATCTTACTGTATTGTTTTCTTATCTTTGACAGCATATGGGAAAAAAACAGAGAAAAAGCAAGAAAAATAAAGACAGTAAGTAAAACACACATAAAGGGAGAGTGCAGGGATTTAGAGACATTCACTTTAACTATATATTGTTGTTGCTCCAGAGGCCACATTGCTAATGACTAAACAGTCTCTGGCTGCGTATTGTTTTGCTAGAAAGAACATCTGCTCCAAACAATAATTGGATTGTTTTACCAATAGTTGCATTCCCCTGTGTGCTAATTGGTATTCCAGCCTGTCAGAAAATCAACTTTGGTAGACTGAGCAGTAACAGGTGTCTGTGTCCTTTGATAAATCTCTCTCTCTTATTCTCTCTCTCTTTCACTTTTGCATGTTGTTGTTGTCTCTTTCTTACTCATCCAACCATACACACACACACACACACTTACACACATACACAGAATATCTTCATCCTCTGGATTCTGCCGGGCTGTGATTACCACCACAGTAGCTTTTTTTTGAACAGGGTCATAATAATAGCTGTCAGGCGAGGAGGAGATGTCATCTTATCTTGTCTGTTGCGATGCTGATTAGTACCACTGAGCCTCACTGAGCTGTAACACGATCCCTCTGTAAAACTTATCATAAATGACTTTTAGTATTTTTATTTCCTTTAGCTGATTAGCAAATATGGACAATAAAAGGCCTGGATCACATGGGGCTGTGGTGGATCACAAGTGCGTCACACGAAGCAATACTCCCAGAGTGGGTAATAAACATAGGAGGGGAAAATAAATGAGAGCCGCCTCCCCTTCTCATCGCACAACATCTACCATTCAGGTGCCCTTAAAGAAGGCGTTAAGTTACTAAGTGGCCCACAGAAGACGGACAATGTTGTTTTAAGCAGATCCCAGGAGTGAATATGTACATGAAGCATGTGTGCTCAGGTTTTTCTCGGGGATTGTTCGAAGTTGGAGATTATTTGATCGCATGTGGATAACTAAGACAGTGTCAAATACTTTCCTATAATGACGTGTTTGTACAAAATATCTGGCTCATGCTGGACGGAACTTTTCCCTGTGTTTCAAATTTTCCATCACAATGAACATGACATAGGATTGGACCTGCATCCAGAAAATCAATCAATGAAAGGTGATTGTACAGACCTGAGATACAGAGTTTAATATCATCGAATATGTGGAAACAAGTCTGTTAAAATTTAAACGTTTATTAGGTAATTAATTAATTTAATCAATTACTTGCCTAATTAGTCATGGCGACTACAGTATATCATGTTGATTATAGTTGGACACTGGGGAATTTGAGCACCACTGAGTATTAATTAGATGCAACCGAATGATTTGTGGAAAATCAAGTGCTGTAAACCATGAAGTATAACAGCCCTTACTGACTGTTCATGCAGAAATTCAGATAATAATAGTTGATTGTAACATACCTGTACTAAACGTGTAGCTCTGAAAGCAATATTTTTAGAAAATATTTTGCAAATCAAGTACAGCATTTTAAATAAAATTTACATAAATGCCACACTTTAATGCAAATAAGAAATAAAGCATCCAGTGACCTGCGTTGTGCCAGCCTGCCCTTCTCCAATATTCATGCGCATCTCCCTGTCTGCTTTCAACTTGATATAAGCTAAAAGGCTAAATCACCCCAAAAGCCCCAAAAGCTTTTGACTGATGAGTCTCTGTTTCGCTCCTCATCTGCAAAGTAATGCACCACTTCTTGTTTTGCAAGCTTTTTCATAAAAAAACATCTCCTCGTCCATGAGCCCACAGGGTTAAACTTGTGAAATATTTTGCACACAGCATGTCAACTCTACTTCACACTTAACATCTGCACTGTGCGGTTCCCCCACCCCCTCCTCATGTCCCATCCCTTTCTCCAGCTCAGCTGGCATCAAAGACTGAAGGAAGAGCAAGCTAGAGAGAGAGAGAGAGAGAGAGCTACCCTGAGTGCCAAGCCAGTTGGATAGTGATGAGTGATCCACGATGTGTTCAGCATATTAAACACTAAAACTGGGAATTTTAATTCTACATCTGGCCCTTGTTCAGAAACCATGATTCTTTCTTTCCTTTTTTCCTTTTCTTTCTCCTTCGATTTCTATCTTTTCTATCTCAACAGTGTCTCCTCCATTTATTTTATTTCATTCTATATTTTTTGCTCCTCCAGATGCATATTTGAAATGAGAGAGATTGAATGGGAGGAAAGACTCATACACAAATACACCACAAGCCCTGAGCATGCAGCTTTTGTAAACTAATCAATAGGGCAATGAGCCAAACATAGGACACACACACACACTCACACACACACACACACACACACACACACACACACAGACTGCCTGAGCATTGTTTCATCTGCATGGTCTATATTTTGTTTCCACTGACTACTGTGTTCTTATTCTTCCTTTATTACTTTTTTTGTTTCACTTTGCTGCTTCCAAATTATACGACAGAAGGAAAAGGGGTGTTATGGGAAAAAGAATGAGCGTTACAAATGAAATATATGTTTTTTGCATTTGTTTGCTGAACCATGACTGAGTGTCAAGTGGAACATAATCAATATCATTGACTTAAAGCTGCAATCAATTATTTTTGACCAATAGGGGGCAGACAAACAGAAACCCTGGCTTGGTATGCTTTAAGTTCTTAAGACCTTAAAAACTGTTAACAAACACCGACCTACTTGAATATTAAAACACACAAAGTTCTCCTTTTAGCCACCTGCCACTATTTGGTTAATATATATATATTTAAAAGTACATTAACGGATCTTTTAAGCTTCTCTTTGATCAGATTGAATATTCCCTTAGTGGAAATTATGACCCAATCTCTCCTTAAATTTATGAATATCTGCATTATCATGTATAAAGCTAATGACACTTGATTGTCATTTGGTGTATTGCAGTATGTGGCAGGATGGTATACAGTCATATAATCAAGGTGCAGGAAATCTCACTTTTCTGGACTGTACTGTATGCACTGTGTGACGTCAGACATTTTTTCATTGTTATGCTACGTGGTTTGTTTGCTTGTACATTCATGTTTGTGTGTATTGCGTCTATATGTGTTTGATCAGCTTTTTGCTGATTGCAGTGGTGCTGCATGTGAGCTGCAGAGCATGGCGTCTGGCCCACTAGTAGTAGAAACAAAAGATTTATGATGTGGTAATTTACTACTGCAGTCTTAGCACTAGCAGCTGTTGTATATATGTGTGTGTTTGTGTGACTGTGTGTGTGTGTGTGTGTGTGTGTGTGTGTAAGGCAGAGAGAGAGACATACAGAAAAAGCAGACGTATGCCGACTTGTATAGAGAGAGAGGAAGGAGAGAGAGAGGGGAAGAGAGTAGGAAAAGAAGAGAGAGAGAGAGGTGAAGTTATTTACGGTAAAATCTAATCCTGTTTTGTTGTGCAGAACTCACCTCATCAGCTGAGGCATCTGTCTCATTCTACTAAGCAGCCTGTTTGTTCAGCTAACAGCACTTGACAGATGTTAAGACGAAGTGCTCCTTTGCGGAAATAAAATAGAAACACATCAACATTTTTTTTAACATACAGCTAAAAAACTCTCAGCACAGTTGGAAGAAATCTAACAGCTTGCCCTTTATCGTGAAAATAATGAGAAAAACAAGTATCGTAAAAAGTGGCTCCCTGTGGACTCATAACTTCACCCGTCTATAGAAGTGGTTCTCATCCATGGCCCAGTTGCAGCTGTTTCTGTGGCAATCACTACAGCAGTTGATTTCCCATGATTCATTACCCCATCTTTGACTGAAGGTGTGCTCTTAATCAGTAAAATCATCTTCAACGTCATATTCACACCATTTTAATAACCATGTTGTCAGTTAAATATAATTTATTTTAATATTTGGCTCCATTCTAACTTTTTATTGAACAGCGCTCGTGAATCTACAGCATAAAGGCTGCCGTTGGTAAATAAATATTAATTTTCACTCCTTGATTCAGCAAGCAATGATATCTTAAAACAGCTCACAATGATGTTACAGACAACATGAGGCTAAACAAGTAGTGTGTATTCTGCAGGTAATCATCTAAAAAGTTCACACGGTGACATGTCGTACAAACTTGTCATCACACTGTTATCTGGAAGTCAAAGAGTCACAAAAAACCAGGAGTGTAACATTCAGGTCAAGAAATTTTAAAGTCATTGTCTTCATCAAGCACATTCATTTTACATGATAAAACAAAATATGAAACCCCTGGCAGAAAAAAAACCTGCAAAATTAATTTTTACTATTTACATTGTGCTTGAGGCTTGGGTTGGACTCAGCTGGTGTCCTGTATATACTGTAGCTTTGATTCACTTAGTGCTGCGCTGCATTCTTGATGAGCTGTGGGGGTTTTTCTAGAGGCCAAGAAGAGGCTACTTTCAGTAGCAGCACAAGTTGAGTGGAGCTTAAACAAAGAGATAACCTGAACCTCCTGTGAAATGTTTGCATATTTAATGTTATGTCCACTATACATGTTTTATATTTGAACAAAAATGACCTAAATAATATATTAAAGACATATATAATGCATTATTCATGTTTTTCTATGTGTTTTCAGATAGATAGCTTTGCGACCTATAATTTTGTTTTAGACTGAATATGTTTCAGATGACTGTGATTGTGGATATTCAGCTTTTATTGTTGCGGAGTGGATGTAACCAAGTGTTGATGTGAGTGGACTGATGTTTAGTTCTCAATGTCACCATTTTTCAGGCTAGATGAGGTCTTAGACTAAATTTCTGATGCTGTTTGATTGTAATAACTTTATCCGATACTAGACAGTATAGTAGGGGGTCTGGTGGTTAGCAGAAATACATTTGTTTTCATGTTTATTTTGATGATACTACCAAGAGGGGGTTTGGGGAGGTCTCACAAGAATTTCCTGTTGGATGGACTTCCAAACAAAGCTGGTGAATACAGCCAATAAGGACAACAAGATACTTTTTCTTGTTTTTAAATCAGGCATTTGTTTGATAACATCTGTGAGCTATGTATTACCTTCTCACAGTCTTATCTGGCAGAAATGTATTTGCCCTTCCTTCATCCGGTGATACTATTGCATATGAGCTGCACCAAAGTTTGGATGAAAAACATTTTTCTTCCTTTACTCCCCTGTGTGGTGAAGTATTAAAAGCATCAAGCTGAACTGCCCTTAACCTAAAGTGAATTTCAGAGCCATGACTTAAGACAGAAGCTTTAAATGTTTCAGCAAATGTCTGGAGCTATGCCTGAAATCACTCCCTCACCATTCCTTACTTGAAAACAGCACACTTATATATGATGTATGTAGCAAGATAGTAAATTTTAGAACAATTTCACCAACTGGCGTCGACCATTTAAGACACATGCACAGTTAGGGATTTTGAATATTTCAGCACCACGGAGAGACAAGAGACAGGTTATTTTGATATTGTCAGGAAAAGTTAGTGTGAGTAAATTCAGCAAAGGGTCATTTAGATGTTTTCCTCATGTGCTACTCTTTCTTTGACCTTGTCGCCCTTCCTCCTTGCACCCTGTTACCTCATCTCTCCCTTTCCTCTTCACTAAACGCTTATTCTGGGTGGTACCACACCTGAAGTCTCCTCTCACTTCTTATTTAAGCTCCATTCTGGACTGCTATCTCTTCCTATAGCCCCCTATAGCCTGCTTTCCTCCTTTCCCTTCTCAGATTCCCAGGAGACCCTTCATGTCAGGACGCTGACCCATGAGTCCTCTCCAGTAAGATGTCTTTGTCGTTCCCCCCTTTCACCTCCTTACTTTTTATTTTCTTTCTGTCATGTCAGAAATTCAATCTCTGAAGGCATCTTGCCATTTTTCACCTCCTCTCCTCTTCCTCTCTTCTTTACTCTTTCTTTCTGCTATCTGTAAAAGTCTTTTGAGCGCTCACATCCCTCTTGTTCTATCATAAAATCTCAGATCGTAAGCAATCATAAATAAGCACACAGCTATGCTCAAATGCATGCAGATTTAAAAGAATACACAAAAAAATATATGCGCGTGCACACACACATAATTGTCTCCCTTGTCATAGTGATTAAATGTAAGTTATAAAGGAATTCTCACCAGTAAAAAAGTGTTGAAATACTATTTCCAGGAGAGAGTCCTCTGATACCGCAAACTTCATACCCTGCCTACGTATGTAGTCATCAAACTGACATCTCACATGGTTCAAGAGAGGTGAGCAACGCTCAAGAGGGAATCAAAAAGTCAGTTTTGCCATTTCGAATTTTAGCATTTCCGTTGATGGAGCGCACAATGTTTTCCCAAAGCTTTTCCAGCCTGACACATTCATTTTCACACCTTTTGGTCTTCAGTTCCTCATGACAAGGTTTGCTTTTAACTTGAACCAGCAATGCTTATACAATGTGATAGCATTATTTCAATCACACATGAACAAACACAATAACAAACTGAATAAAGTAAACACATCACTATCATGTGGTGATACAATGCATCTGGCCATAATTATCCAGCTGCATTTGTCGTCCTTTCCTCTGGACCCAAAACAACAATTGCCATTAGATGACAGGCAACGCAGAACTTGTGTGAGTGTGCCACAACAAAGAGCTTGTTCACTCATTCAATGGCAATAACAGTTTATTTTGCAGGTGGTGGTTCGAAAACAGAGAGTGGCTAGAATATTCTATTAAACAGGATGCAACATTTTGTTATGCTTGCCACAAATTGGGCAACTGGCAGGTTCATTCATGGAATGTGCAATTTTAAAGTCATACAAGAAAAACAACAGCATTTGTCATTTGTTCAAATGACTAAAAAGGTCAGGCACCTGGTGCCTACCACATTGTTATATTAATGAAAAAGTTTGCGCAGGGAGGAGATTGGAGTGGATGGATGAGTCAACAAAACATTGGGCTTTAACACCGGATATCATTGTTTCTTTACACTTTCCAACTGTGAATGAAAATTGTTTTTTTTTTTTAAAAAAAAAACATGACCACGAACCTTGATCTTTCCCTAAACTTAGTAATACAAGTCATTAGTAAAACAAGTAAATTTTGTGCCTAAACCTACGACATTGTTATATTAGTGACAAAGTCAGTGTAGGGAGGAGGTTGGGGTGGATGGACGAGTCAACAAACCATCAGGCTTCTTCTTTCCCTAAGCCCAACAAGACCTTAATCCCAGTGTTGTCACATTTTTCTATAGTGATTTGTAACACTTTTGGAAGGCACAGACAAATATCCTTCTGATAGGGGCGTCAGATTAGAAAACACTTGTATGTGTCATTCTAGAGTGCATGGACCAAAGACAAATTATATTGTTTAATTGGGAAGACTTGTTGAAATAGGAAGGGGTTCACAAGGCTGTTTTTTTCCTGTTAAGAGGTAGAGAATAGCATGGCATTCTGCTGCACAAACACAGACTGCCTCTATCTGCTGCCCTCTGGCTATCTGTCACAGACACACACATTAGCATCTGTCTATCTTTCCTTCTCACTCTCTTACCTGTGATTTTTCTTATATTATCTGTTCAGTTTTAGTTACCTTTCTACTCTCCCCTACAGCAGTCCCTCAGACCCTCAAGCTACAGCTTCACAGAAACTACTTTAAAAGTCTCTTTTCTTCTCCCACAGTGTATTTGGACTACTGGATTCATGCAAATATAAAACATGTTTGAAATTAAATCTGTGTGGTTCTTAACGAAAGCCTGACTGTTTGCTGTCCTTACCCACAGTACTATTGGTGCATTAATTTAGAATGGCAAACAGACACCTTCGTCAAAATAAAAAAAGAAGAGAATTTTCATTGGCCATGGAATCAAGTGGAATATTCCAGCTCCAATTCTTTATGCCAAGTCTAAATGTGTATTTTGCTGCAGTAGAGCGCTGTATTATGACTCCTCTTCTTACATTACTGCCTTACATTAACACTGATTCAGTAACATAATAGAACAGAGTGCCCATGCATGAGATGAACTGAACTGCCCAGAGCTTTTTCCAGCCAATATTTTGAATAAACCCATGTGCAAGCAAAGCCAGCCCCAAAATCCTCAACACACATATGAAATAGGCCACGTCTGAACGAGAACAGATCAACCACGTCTGTCACAACCAAATCTACCCTAACCCTAAGCGATTATGTTGTTTGAATTTAAGCTTTAGGACCTCTTTAGTTATTTTTTTCTTTCATTAAAGATGTATCAAATAGAGAAGCACCTCAGCCCCATCAAATTTATGCTGGTGCTTGTACCCTCAGAACTCTTAACTGCTTGTAGGAGGAGGACTGCACACAGACTTGTTTGTTCGTCTTTAGGGAATTCACATCAGTGGTTACTGATAAATCATTCCTATCAACATTAATTTCACTACACTTTTGCAACATGTCAGTGGTGTCTTGTATGTAGGAGGGCAAGGCTTTCACAAGGTTCTTAATGTGTGAATTCACCAAGATTGTACGATAGATTTTCTATTAGGGAACCATTACTGGACACAATGGGCCTGTAAGGTGGATTTACCAATGACTTAAATATTTTTGGGAGTCCATATAACACAGGAATGTGTGCATGTTCAACAGTCAAAAAATTAAAAGTACTTTGATCTTTCCACTTTTCCAGGCCCACAGACAAAACACTCTATGTCATTATCGATGTGTAGATGTTGGATCATAACAAAGTGGGCGATAGTACAGTAAATCTCCTAACTGGCGTTTCATATCCATTTTGTAATCCTATCCTATTGCACCACCCTTATCCGCTGACTTAATGATAATCGTCTCATCACTCGTTAAATCTTTTAGAGCCTTCAATTCCGGCTGAGATAGATAAGGTTTATGTTTTTCAGGGGTTCTACATCCTGCTCAACTAGTCTGCAAAAAGTGTCAAGAGAAGCATTTAATCCACTGTGTGGAGAGAAAGTACTTTTAACTCTGAAGGCATCAGATTTATATAACTCATCCCGCTTGTCAATGAAAAAGTGTTTCAATCTTAAGTTCCTAAAGAATCAAATTAATTCAGCCTGTATCTCATTACAAGAATACACTGGAACAAATGAAAAGCCTTTAGACAACACTTTAGTTTCAGACTCATTTAACTCATGTTTAGACAAATTGACTACCGCGTCCTGCTGAATCAATGGACAGGTCTGTGATCATTACTCATTAAAGACGTACACAGATGTCTCTACAGATGTCAAGCAAGTTTTAAAAATGCACACACCCTGACAACATCCATTAGGTTTTCACTAAGGAGAATTGAAGAGGATAAAACCTTGATTTCTCTGCCTCTCTGCATGTGGCTTGTTTCACAGAAATCTGTTAAAAGTACAACCCAGTCACCAGAGGAAAACGTTGGCATTGAACGTTTCTGCAAACCACAGAAACGTTGAATATATACGTTTCAACACGTGAATTACGTATCATATCAACATTTCTACAAACGTAGAAACATATTAACATTTCTGAATAATGATGTTTTATGGTGTGACAACGCTGTAGTTAAGGTCTGGTTAGGTTTAGGCACAAAGACCACTTGGTTAGGGTTAGGGAAAGATTATGGTTTGGGTTAAAATAAAAATAATAAATAAAAAAAAAAACGGCCGATGTCTCACTAAAAAAAGCCGGTTTTCTTGCCAGAAAAATGGCGGAAATTAGTTTCGGTTTCGAGGTGGTCTCGAACCATGTTCTCTGCTGATTTCCAACTTGCTGCCAACAAATTTACTAACCATCCACCCGCTCCTCCTCCTCCTATATAGGAAAGATCAATTCATATAGATCACATGTGAAGTACGTCACTTTAGAAATGTTGAGATGATACGTATTTTGGAAATGTTGATATAATGCGTTTTGTTGAAATGTTTACATAATGCGTTTTGTTGACATGTGATATGTTAGCAAATGTTAATATGCTAAGTATTTCATGTGTTGAAACGTAGATATTCAAGGTTTCTGTGGTTTGCAGAAACGTACAATGCCAACGTTTATTCTGGCGACCAGGCTGAAAAGTAATATCCTCACTTATGTACACCCAGTGTTTACCGTCCCTAAGAATTACAGTTGGACAAATTTGAAAGCCTGTGGTCTCACATTGTTATTAGAGTTATTCTGGTTCGTCAGCATGTACAACCCTTAGGTTTATAGTAGTTTTACTGTAATATGTATTTTAAAAAAATAAAATGCTCTAATTGTTGCAGAATAAACCTTTTTTTTCTAATTGTTTGGGGAAGCAGTCTGTTCTGGACCAGGATGTGACCATTATGACAATGTTACTTGAAACATTTGCTAGGGCATGCAGGATAATTGCTCTAAGAAAACATTTAACATTTAGATTGTGTGCAGCCTTAAAGGGCAGCTCTACGTCTGATTGCATTGAATTTATTGTTTAGGATCAGCAGGGGAATATCTCCTTTGTGCATTCTTCAGCATGCAACCAATCAATTCATTAATGTCGGGAGGTTTTTCTTGAACAGAAGAAACTAAATAAATGGAACTTGAACTCAGAAGGATGAGTCTTTCTTTAATGCAAATGTCTAAGATCACTGGCACACTGTGACAACACAAAATGGGGGTCAGAAGAGATTTATCCTGTGAGATATACACCTGTAAGGACTGGCATGGTTATAGGCTGTTTTGCTGTTATTTTGTCTTGATCAAAAACAGCTAGGTAGGTTTTTAAGGGTATGTCATTTAGACCGCTAAGGTTGAAACCTATTTGCACTCACTTATTGTAAGTATGGGGCCTGCATGATAGTGAGTGAACCTTTAATCAAAATTACCTGCCCATGCACACATACACAGTGTAATAATCAATCCTGTTCTCCTAAATATTAGACAGACACCTGGATGATGGCTGTCATTATCTGTTTTGGCAGACTCTTGCAATAGTTCGTCCACAACCAGGCCCTTGCCCTCTGGCATTAAAACTCCCACAGACAGCAGTTTGCATCCCCAGCTGAGCCCATCATATTAGGGCTTAACACAGGTTCATAAGGTGTCCAAAGAGGAGTGAGAAATACTCAGCTGAACAGCTGAGTCAGCAGATTCATGACGTGACCAGACCTGTTGTATTTTCTGGTACTTCTTAGTGTTTTATGTAATAGACTTCTGCCAAATCCAATGAAATTCCTACAATTCCTTCACAATGCCTGTAAATGCTTAATGTCTACCAAATTAAGATGTCTGAAGATTCTCAGGCATCCAGGTCATGGTTATCCAAGGAGGGTTGAATCAAGGGCAAATGGACTTCTTAGTTGTAGATACTTGGAGATGTTTCGCCTCTCATCAATTAGGCTACTTCAGTTCTAACTGACTGGCAGGGAGTCCCAGGTATTTAACCCCTGTGGGGTTGTTATCATTGTCATTGATACCACTTGGTTCGTTAGTGTTCCTGGCTGTTGTAACGACCAATGACGGTTCTTAAATACCTGGGACTCCCCACCAGTCAGTTAGAACTGATGAGGCTCCTTGGATGAGTGGCGAAACGTCTTCAAGTATCTACAACCAAGAAGTCCAGTTGCCCTCGATCAACCCCTCCTTGGACTACTAATTAATGTTCCTCCTTTTTCCCGTTTTGGAATGACTAGTGCCCTGTTCACTGCAGTTCTTGTCACTTCTAACTCCCACTCTTGCTCCATGGAGGGTTTGGACAGCGATGTGTCTTCTCTGATATTCATGGATTTGACAGCTACTTCTTTTCACCTGACAAAAGTGGAAGGATGTGACAAACACAGGAGCTCATGCTATCCCCCAGATCCTAACACATTCCCCCTGTGCCCAGACCAAACAGTTGGAGTCTCTAGTGCAGTGACAAGGATATGATCCCTCACCAGTTTCCCACTCTTCAGCACTGCCAGTTATGTTTAACAGGGTGCTGACTTGATGGGCCAAGACTTTATCTTTTAAATAGTAACTTTTTTTTCTTTTTTTCCTGTTGAAACTTTGTTTGAGAGGTCATAGTTTGTGGTTTTGAATATGAGTTTTCTAATTACATTCATCTTGCAAATGTTGGAATAATTGGTTAGTAAGTGTTCTTAACTAACTTACAACTACAAGAAACTATAACTCATGAGGGTCTTTAAATGATCTGAAAGCCTTTAATGCTGCTTTAATGTTTTCACTCAGCCCTTAACAGTGGTCATAATCAAGAGTGGGGACAATAATGTGGCATGTGTTTGATATCAGATTCTCCATTTAGGTTTCTTGTAAGTGGGGCTCCTTTTTGATCTGTTCAAGTAGAGTGGTTGTTGTTATCCATGGTAATTACCCTACCAGCGATACAGTAATAGTAAAATATGCCATACTTCTCAACTTATTATGAATAGGCCTTTTTCAGAGAAGACATTTTGGATATGTCATAGTAGAAAAAGCACAAGTATAAATAATGAAACTAATGGCTGTATTCCACTTCGCTGTTTCAGTTTCAGGGTCCTAGTATTGTGCCTGCTGGCTCACTGTCATACTGTCATTGATTACTGGGGCACTTGAAAAGAACAGAGCCAGGGTTAATGTTATTCCCAACACCAATGAAAAAGAGTTATTGGTCAGCTTCAACTGGAATAGAACAGAAAGGTCAGCTATGGAAACATTTCAGGCTGACAATCTTTCTTGTTAACTTGCCAGTAAGCAAAACCAGTAAACAGGCATGCACAGTGTCAGGGGTCTGGACCTAAATTGAATGCTGGAAAGATGTTCAAGAGTCATCATCTTAACAATGCCCCTATATGTGGAATAAAACAGTGAACATGAAGTTACCAACGGCTCTGAAGATTGCTAAATATAGAGTTACCAAGTCATCAAAGGTGTGTTTATCCTTGGTGTATAGTAATGTTAGATTTAAAGGTGTGTTGCTGTGGGGCAACCAACACACCAGTTATAATTAATGCCTCAAAAGCAGCTCTGCCTCTAATGTTTTCTACTAGCTCAACTAAATGTGTGCTGGTGTATCTGTCTGATTAGTGGATCTGCTGTATATTTGTTTATTTGTTCTCCTGATTTTATTGTCTGTCTATGTAAATTTTTACCTGTCTGTCTACCTGTCCATAACACTGTCTATAACACTGTCCAGGAATTGCAATTGACATCTTCCTTTCAAAAAAAGTCTGAACCTTAAAATTACAGTTTAGTAGACTGAGATTTGAAGAGCAAAGAGCTTGATGGACTTGTGTTTGTCTGTGTTTATGTGTGTATTTGGGAGCAGGGGGAGGTTGGAAGGGGTCACTATTGGTGATAACTGTAATCACGAAGAGTCTTTGATGAGTGAAATCTCATTAGTGCTAATACCTGATAACATGAATTGGGCTTACTTCACACCCTTCATGGTGTCTCCTCCATTACAAGCACACACACACACACACACACACACACACACACACACACACACACACACACACACACATCACTTTTAATTAGCTCCTAATGACAGAGTTTGCTAATATGATTTACGTTTTGGATTAAAGGAACCTACTGCATAATGTGCACTCATTAACCACACCAAAGATGATTCTATAAGTTCCTGGCCTCTTTGGAATCAAGATATTAGGCTTATATAGGCGTATAATGATATATTAACTTGTATTCCAGGGCTATAACTTATCAAAGTGACTGTATTTGTTGGCACAATAAGAGGCACAATGGAAACATTTTCTGATTTTCATTTCTCCTTTTTATAAATCACCATCGCAAATTAAAACTTTCTGATCTGACACCTCCATCGTAAAAGTTTGGTTCAGTTCATACTAAGCACACAAACGACTTGGTTAGTGTGAGGGAAAATTTGCTGTTATGAGTAAAAGTAACCAATGACTGTTGGTAGGAAACAGAACTTTCTCCCATGTCAAATTCCAACATTTTGGTGACCGATCCAACCACCACAACCTCCTTCCTCTGCAGACTTTGTGCCTTTATAACAGTCAACAGTCTGAGAACTCAACTTTGATCGGCAGCTAAGGCTAACTACTATGCTAGCAGTTGCTCCAGAATTGTCTTCAACCTCTATAATATGGCTATTTGGAAGCCTGAACTATACACAAAATTTGCTTTTATTAGATAACCAGATGGATACTTTTCCATTGGAATTCATGAATACATCTGACTCTGCAGTTCTGAGAACGCAAGCAACTTTCCCCTGCTCATCAGCACAACTGTCTCACAAACCTGGCTTTCTGTAGAAGATCTAAGCTTGTCGGACAGGTATTATATATGAAGAAATGTGGAGAACAATGACAAGTACAAAACGGAGCTTCTCCTTCCCTTCTTCAGACTGTGGTATAATCTTTTTCTACTGTCAACTGCACTTCCAAAAGGCTGATTTATATCCTTGTCACATCTTGTTTATTCTGCTTTGTTTGCTTATTGTGAAAAATCTTGTGCCGTTTCCATTTGTTTCTTTTGATCTATTTGCTATACAGTACACACAGAAGTCCCAGTGAAGCACATAATATGTCCATACTAGTGACAAAAGGTTAAATCACATGGACTTCACAGATCTCAAACTCAAATTCCAATGTTCCAGGTGTCACAGAATAAACTCACTTTTGCTTTTTAATGATGTATTTTATAACCCAGCTAGGGCCTTAGTTACACCTGGATGTTTGTTTTCTGCTATGAATGCATGCATTGACAGGTATTTGTCTATTTTTAATGTAGCCTTTTTGTAGCCTTTGTAGATTTAAATCTGTGAAACAGTGAGACAAGAAAAACAGCAGAATCAGTTCTTTCAGTAAGTTCCTCAAAACATCATATGTTTATGTAACAAAGCCATTGGGTAGAAGTTAGTTGAAGTTGGAAGCAAAGGAGGAAATCAGGTGACCTTATTATAAAGTGACATTATTATAGAAAGACACATCATTATTATTATTATTATTATTATGTAACTACTGAAAAACACCAGACTTTAACATGGGAGATTGCTGATTGTTTCTTGTTTCTTCAATCATGTGGTTTTTACTGAAACCATGAAGTTGATAACTGCCGTAGGACTGTCAGATCAAAAATCTTCCTTGTGTTGTGTTGTTCTGTTCTGTAACAGTTTAGGCTGATCAGACCAGAGTTTACACAGAAAGAAGTTTTACAAGGAAAACCTCTTGATTTCTATTAAAGTACATAGCTTTAAGGGAACCTGAGGCTACAACAACAGTTAATCTGTAGAAACCAAAGAACATGGATGGATGGAGCCAAGAAGAGCACTGCAGGGACTTGTGTCGAGCTCGGTACATGCTGAGATATTTAAATATTACTGGAAGAAAAGTAAAAGTAAAAATTGTTTCCTGAGTTCACCTTTAAAAGTACAAAAAAAGGCAAAGCTTATTCAATTTCATTTTTGAAAATAAATATTCCACTTACTATTCAAATTAACAATGTTACTGCTTACAAAATTGATTTGGTAAGGCACAGCAGCTATCAGCCAACTAATGCTCCCACTGGTTTTTCTTGGCTTTTGGTCAAATTCCCAGTGGATCAATTGACAACTCCCTCCTGCCTCCCTCCAAACTGTTCCATGGCAGTGGATTAAAGGAGGAGAAAAACAAGTCTGAACTCTAGACAGTCTCAAAACTGCTTCAAACATGGCAAACATTTTCTTTATTTTTCCCTGTCTGCTTTTAATATGCCTTTTTTTTTCTTCTCTCGCGTCTCCTTGAGATTTCAATCTGTGAAACAGCAGGTGGCACCACAGCACAGTAGACTTTGTATTTTTAATACCTTGTCTTTTGAAATGAGGAATTTTGAGGAAAGTTCAAGTCTGGTGCATCCACGACTTGTCCTGATATCCTGAATGTTACAGTTAGCTGTATGACACAGAAAAATGTGTGTAAAGGAGGTGGTGGAGTATTTAAAGACATTTAAAGCGAGTATCTGCATCATGTCAGTGTCATCATGGAGCTCAGTGAGCAAGAGCCCAGCAGCATAAATATATAAACAGACATATAAAGACATTCAAACACAGCTCTACTTTAAGAAAAAACGTAAGCATAGGGAAGAGACGGAGTGTGTTTGCTGGCATCTAAAAGCTGCAACAACTCCAAATTTAAAGATCCAGAATGAAATATAGAAGCGTTTTCTAATCTGGCGCCCCTATTGCAAGTGATCGGCAAGACAACATCATTTGTCTTTGCTTTCCAAAACCGTTAATAATAACTGTTAAAAAATAATTATGTTTTATGATGCGACAACGCTGTGCTTAAGCTCTGATTAGGTTTAGGCACAAAAACCAATAACCACTTAAACCACTTTAGGGAAAGATCATGGTTTGAGTTAAAACAATCACTTTCTTAAAGTTAGAGAAACATGCGGTGTGGATTAAAGTTTCTACCTCCTTAAAGTTTGTTAGGAGTAGCAGAGCAGGTGGAACCAAATGAAGGAGACAGCAGGCAGCAGGAACTGAAGAATCAGTGTTTATTTACTCAACTCAGGAACAGAACTCAGGAATGCCGGCAAATCAAAACTGACCTGAACAATACTGAACAACACAGAACAGAGCAAAGAATCCATCAACACTGAACAAACCGAAAACCAGGACTTAAATACAAACTAAACTGCGAGGGGATGAGGTGCAGATGGAACAGGAGAACAGGAAAGGAGCTGATAGGCTGGGGAAGACACAGGCATTGTAGTTGTGTTAAAAAAACAACAACAAAAAAAAATTGTTCCGACTCATGGTTGGAAATGTGACAATCACACAGTGGTCTCTTGTGGCAAAGTCAATTGTTGGGTTAATGCCATGGATTTATTAAGGAGAACTGAATACTGTGTTCAAAGATGGCACCCATTCATTCCTATGAAAGTTGCACAGTGGTGCATGAAGCCAAAAAAAGTCAGCCATGTCTCCACCATTCTTCCACGAGGCTTCTAATGCTTCCGTGTTTTGGGGCCCATGGAGCATGCGCACTGAGTTATAATTACACGATTCGGCAACTATGTCAAATTGGCTTCACAGCACGGCACTGTTCCTGGGGTCTTGGTTAATGCCTTGACCTACCCCTCCTGTGCCGAGATAGATGGAACGAGTGATAATGTAACTGTGTGAGAGAGGAAGAAAGATTCTTATTTTTCTCAGACACTATTCTGAGCAAGTGGTTTCATAAAATGTACAATTCAGTTGGTCAATTTGAAGACATATGAGTGATTCGGTGCATGGTAACAACACTTAACTGGATCAGAGCATGGTTATTTGGTGTACACTAAAGTGGCAGTGCACTGTAGATTTGCACAG
The DNA here is from genome assembly GCF_963924715.1 of Thunnus thynnus. NCBI lineage: Eukaryota > Metazoa > Chordata > Actinopteri > Scombriformes > Scombridae > Thunnus > Thunnus thynnus. The sequence goes on from NC_089535.1 coordinate 20,512,974, forward strand.
AAGCCTTTTACACCCAAGTTGTTAATCTATCCATATCGTTTGTATAAATGTTTCAACTCGTATCACAGTATACTGGGACTAAATTCTTTGGCTCCTCTTACTTCGCTTTGCTTTCTTATAATACTAAAACAAAAACTGAACACAATACTGTTTCATTTAGCCTCCATGATGCTGTAGGTCTAGCCTGAGTACATTTATACAATTAGACATAGATGGCTGATGTGTTTGTTTGCTAGTCATAGCTCTAATAATTACAATGTGTTGATCTTTTCAGAGTTCTTCTGCACTGTGCACACATTAATTAATACTCATTTCCATGACAATGCTATCAAAAAAGCCATTCATCATTTAGTAAAATGAAACTCCTAATATTTGTAAATCCTATCTGAGGAATGTAGTTATTCTGAAAGAAAAGAAGACTTGGAAGAGTGATTAAGAATGATTGAAAATGAAATATGATAATGGGAAATGAAATACAGCCAGTGAAGTGTCTCAATTCAGTTAGGAGATAACCATGGCTGGTGTAGAAACATAAATAGAAATGAGCAGTCTGAGGAGTTACACAGCCTGCTGCGAAGTACATGTTTTTAAATCATATCTTGAAATAAACAGTAATCCTAAAAACAATCTGTTTAAAGTGATTTGATTAATAAACCTCTCAGAGCAAATACAAAATAACAAGCATAGCCTGTATGACTAGAACCACAATAATAACTCAATGATTGCGGCCTTGGCTAGTACAATAAAGTTGGCATCATATCTATAAGTAAAAATGATTAGCATCATAATGAGGCATAGCAGTATATGTATATCATATGTAATTTACCTTTTGACCTTTCCTTGGCTAGCGTGTGAGATCAAAATGAATATCCTTTAATCTGCTAAACTCGTTGTCAAACTCATTTCCTGTCTGATTGCTTTGCAACCTGACTCACCCATCCGTCTGCAATTCTGACAGCCTTGTTACCAATTTATAGCCCATAAGCCTGTCTTTCTACCTGCCTGTCTATCTTCCTTTCAGCTCTCTTGCCTGCTCTCCTGCCTGCCTACCTTCTAGTGGCTGGTCGTCTTATTTTTTGGGTGCTCTGGCTGACTGGTTGCCCATGTACAGTGATTATAAGTATCTTAGCTGAGTGTTGGAGGGGGCTGATATATGAGGAGCAGTTAGCGCTGCTCTCTGCCTTCTGGGGCTGTTAATCAAAGATACTGACTCTTTTTTTAATTCCTCACTTTACAGTGTAAGGCTTCCACACTCATCCTGTTATGAGAGTTTCATCATGTAATCATCAATGTTTGAGTAAGTGAGAGCGAGGAAAAGAGGTTTAGTTTTGCCTCCTTTTTTGTCTCTTTGTAGAAACAATATTCAGTGACATCACACATCAGTTTTTATCTAAATGTGAATTTTGCTTGTTCTTTTTGCTTTGGTGTTTACATCCCACCAGTAGTGCTAATAAAAGTTACATAATTGGATTAAATTGGTAATTACACAGTGCTCATGATGTGACTTGTTAAACTGTAATAGAAACCTGACACATAGCCTAAATGCTTTCTCTCTGTATATTCTTCATCTCCTCTCTTGCTTATTTATTTTTGTGGTATAGAGTAGCAGCACTGAGTTTTCATATTACAACACGGGAATCCTGCTGAGTTCTTCTCAGGAAGTTTATGTAAGTCTTTGCTTTCACAACTGTTGCAAATGTGAGTGTGAGGTTGTTGGAGGGAGAGAGACATAGAGAAAGAATGACAGAGAGAGAGAGGCGGTGTGTGTGTCAGTGCAGGTGTATGTGTCTGACAAGTGAGCATAAATCTGGGTTATATACGGTATCTGTGCTGACACAACACTATACAGCCCTTGCCCACAAGCATATGATGGAACACACACACACACACACACACACACACATATGCGTGCACCTACATATGTGACCCCACCCCCCAGACACATGCACACACACACACACACACACACAGACACAGCAGTGATCCATCCTATACACTCAGTCTAGCAGACCCCTTTTAAACTAATTGGTTCCACAGCAGTGATGCAAGCAAAGCTCATTACAGGCCGTCTGACACAGTCACTTCTGGAAACATGCCTCTCTGCTCCTAAGGTATGGGACAGCAATTTGTTTTTCTTAATCATTTAATCACTGTGTACAGGATATTTTTGTGAAGTCGTATTTAAGGCTCTTTAAATCTGTAGCTTTTCACAAATTCACACTACAGCACAGATAAATCATTTAATGTGGTGTGTTTTGTGTTTTAAAAGACACGCACAGAAATCAAGTATTTCACTGAGATTGATTTTCATTGATTTTCTGATCATTGGCTTCATTACTTCATGCTTTGCAGTGAACTGGACTAGGATCGCCAGTCGGGTCGTCTTACTATATAAATTGCACTGATATTTCAAGTGTCAAGACGAACCTAGATCAGCACTCCTTGTTAAAGCTACTTTGTCCGCTCCTCCTTTTGCCCTGTTCAGCCCTCTTTACTTTAGTTCCAATCAGCGCTCACCTCCTGCTCTCCTGTTCACTCCCCTGTTAGGGGAAGCCAAATGATTCTTGTTGGACTGCAACATGGTACTTCAGCCTTAGTTATCTACAAATCAACCATTACTTTATGTCATAAAAAACCCTTAAAGGACGGGTTCACAATTTTTCAAGTTTGTCTTCAAACAACAGTCAGGTGCCTATATGAACACTGAAAGAGGTTTTCCTCGCTGTAATCATTCCTCCTGTTCATACCGGCTGTTAAAAGATCCCCTTCAAATGTGCATTCAATGTAAGTGATGGGGACCAAAATCCACAGTGTGTCCACACAGTCATTTTCTGCAAAAATGCATTTAAAAGTTTATCTGAAGCTTATACAAGGCTTCAGCAGTCTGAGTTAGTCATATCAAGTGGATATCTGCCACATTTACAGTCTTTTTAGCATCCAATTCCCTCTTTGTGTTTCCTCGGACAGAGTTTCCCTGTTGAGTTGTGGTAGAAGTACAGTAACAAAAAGAGGGACTTTGGCACTAAAAAGACTAACATTGAAAGATATCTACTTGACTTGACTCATTTGGAAACTTCATATTAGCTTCAGATAGATTTTAAATACATTTTTGCACAGAAAGAGGTTTGTGGAATACTGGCCCCCATCATTTAGATTACAGTGCATTATAAAGGGATTTTCTAATGGCCAGTATGAACAACAGGAATGATTTTGGCAAGAAAAACCTATTCCAATGTTCATTTGGGAACCTGACTACTGTTTTAAGACAGACTTGAAAAACTGTGCACCCATCCTTTAAGTTGTCCAAAGTATAAAAAAGTGGGTATTATGAAAATTAAAGAGTTTTTAATGACAGTAAAATTCAGCAGCTCACTTCAGCTGTTGGTTTAAGGAGAATCACCACCTTAAAGTCAGTATCTGAATTATGCAAAGCTCCAGGATGTGATAAACACATCTACATTAGGCAGCCTTCAGCAGCAGTCTTTTGAGTATGTGGATAAGTAAAGTAAACCATTATGCACAACACTTTTAGGGCCTTTGACTAACACCCCACAATTAGCTAAACTAGTTATTTGTCTGGATGAAATGCGATGCTAATTTAAACAAATAAATTCTTAGTATGTGATAGTGAAGTGGTACTAATGGAATAAAAAAAATCCCTCTGTCCTTCTATCTCCTCTCTTCCCATTTCTTGTTCCCTCTTTCCTTTACACATCTTGCTTGTTCCTTTCTTATCCTGTTTCTCCACTCATGTCAGTACTCTCCCTCGCCTCCCTTCCCCTGTTCCAGATGTTCTCCCCCTCACTTAATCTTTTCTCCTTCTTCCTCCTCCTTTTATCTCCTGCTCGCTTCAAAATGTGTCTACCCTCATGTCAGAACATTTGCCCCTTCACTCCTTGTCTCTCGTCTTTCAACTGACATAAAAATGTAGAGGTTTACAACTGACATCCTTGTCAACATGAGACCTCTCTAACCGTCACTCTGACTGCCCTCACCTCCAGCAGACTAAGATGCAAGGAAAAGCTGACAGGTGTGTGTGTGTGTGTACAGCACTACATCAATAGTGCTGAGATCTTGAATTTTTGGACCAAAAAAGGAATAACATATTCAAACATTTATTTTTAGCAAAAACATCCAGTGTGGTTCACACTTTTAGCAATGTTGACGATATAGTATCTGATTTTTATGCATGGCATGGCTCTAAAGGTGGAAACGTCAATAGGCTGAGTTGTTGGTTGGTCACCACTTTTATCAAGAAGAAAGTATCTCAAAAACTATTCGGTGGATTGCCATGAAATTTGGTTCAGATATTCATGGTGCCCAGAGGATGAACCCTAATGACTTTGGTGATACCCTGAGTTTTCCTCTAACACCACCATGAGGTTCCCATTTATGATTTTGAGCCAAATGTCTCAACAGCTATAAGATTGCCATGAAATTTGATAGCGCTAACATTCATGTCCCCTACAGGATAAATTGTAATAATAACTTTGGTGATCACCTCGCATTTCTGAGAGTCATCATCAGGTTAAAATTTGTGTTTGTCCAAAACTTCCAGTGGTCTGATACCACAATTTTATAACCAAGGTATTGAAAACTAATGACATATGGTGGTAGATATGGTGGTGGATGAACATATAAACTGTATTTCATTTTGCCAGTGTGCTGTGTTTTTGTGATATACATATCACCCATGGTCATGAGCTAAGCAGCCAGAGAGACTATATTACAAATTGGGTTATTAAGAGACAATCAAGCAGATTTTCTCATAAAGGTTTGACTTGATTGGTGATTCAGGATTTTTTAGGTCATCATAGAGCACTGAGAATGTGGGTGTTCTCATTGTGTGCCCTTATACATAAATCAGCATTTACTCAGATGAGCATTGTCAACACAGCACCATATCAAACAAACTGCTGTACTCCTTCCCACACTAATTCTGTTAGGTCCTTTGTTCTAATAACTCTTAGCTGCTTAATGTTAATGGTGTTAGTGGCCTCTCTATGCAAGAGCAGGCTAATATTGTTATAGCCTTTGTATCTAATTAGCATAGCTGTGGCTGTAAAAAGGGCTGTATTGACAGAAAGCTGAAGAAAACCAGATGAGAGGAGTGTCATTAGACTGTGTATGTGTGTGCATTTTCATTTGAGTACATGTGGGTGTTTCCTTGCGGTCTTGTTCCTGTCTGACTGTGGATATGTGAGCCGAATGAAGGGTCATTAGATACTATAGTATTTATTTATATCTGTCAGACAGTCATCAGCTCAATTCTAGCTTAATCACATAATGGCTTAAAAAGCTGGCAAAGAGAGAGAGAGAGAGAGCTGGATGCTTAATTGCCCAAAGAGTAGGACATTAACATAGTATCATTGCCCCATCTGGATCACAAATAAATTTAATATTCAACCAGCCTCACTAGAAAATTGTTAGTTTGTAATCACAGTTATTCTTTTGAAGTTGAGAGACTGCAGTTTGATAGATCATCATTTTATCAGTCATGAGCCAAATTTCCACAGAACAAGACAAAGAAAACATGACCGATGAACTTTTGTTTGCAGAATTCAAGTTGGAATTTTTTACTCTGACCAGTTCTTTCACAATTTTAGGAATTTTCAACCTTTTAGGAAAGGTGTAGGTTTAAGGGACTGTTTAAAGTCATGTTAAAACTGACACTTTGAGAAACAACGCAGTCCTCTCATAAGATTTCATTGACACCTGCATTGAAGTAGTAGGGGTGTTGATGCAGAGGACTGTAACAAATAGGTCGAGTTGTCCAAAAGAAAGGTTGAACCTGGCTCGACTTTTGTTGCAACGCAGTGTGATGTCATCCAGGTATGCACCGCACTGGCCAATCCCTTTGTATGAGGGGCCTCATTCTATCATTTTCCTTGCGACACAGAGGACAAAATGACCACGGTGCAGTGTTTTGGAGTCTGATATGCCTAACTCAGGGCCTTACATGTTGCAATGCACCTTCACCACTGCAGACCATTGCATTTTTTTTTACATAATATTGGTGCTGCTAGACCTGCCTGAAAGCTAACACATAAATGTTGTATCCATGGTTTGAATTCAGCCCACAACTTTTGTGTCATGTAATTCCCCTTCACTCCTCATATTTGCTTTCAATCTCTCCTGTGCTGTTTAACTGCTAGCTTGTGATCTTCTGGGATTCCACTGAGTTTGTCTTGATTCACTTTCACTGACATTGTCGTGTAATGTTTGTTTCCATGGGGATAAACATCCCTAATTAAAAAGTAGTGCATTACTGGAAATTAAATTCTTAAACATGGGTATTTCTTTTTAGAAGACTAATGTAATAGCTTCAGTGCAGCGTTGTGTAATTGCCCTTAATTAACCCCTACACAAGTCCTGATGGGAAAACAGGACGACAACAGAGATAACAATTAATGAGTTATCATTAATTGATGGAGGGGTGGGAGGTTGGATTTGTTTAGGGGTGGGAAAGAAAATTATCAGCAAACTACTTATCAGTAGATGCTCTGAATTATAGAGTGCATCAAACAGCCTTCATTAATAACACAGGCAACATTTTATAATTATGTTTTAACAGTGGGCAGCTTGGGGCCAGGTGAATAGTGCAATGGGTTATTTACTTTCCAATGAAGCAGCTAACACCATGGCTGATTTTTTTAAATTTCATTTTGAAGACACTGTAGTGGCTTCATTGTATCAAACTGTGTAAAGAATCCTAACTTTATATTTAAAAATAATGTCAAATATTTTCTGGGTTTTGTTTGTCTTGATTGACAGGCTAATACACTCAGCTGTGTTGGGTCCCTGCTGGCTTGAGCACAGTTCTACCAATTCTCCATGATGTTGCCCAAATTTGGATTTTCTGACTTCACATAACTGGAGACAACCACTAAAACTAACTTCAGCCTTCAAATTGTCCCTTTAAATATCCACAAGGTCAGATCACATGTCAATTATATAGTACTAGTAATTTTGTAGTCCCTTAAACTGTGTCGATATGGGCCTCGTGTTTCTTGCTCTGCCAACAACAGTGAGGCAAGTTCGTTGATCTCTAGTCCCATCGTAATCTTATTCATTTATAGCCTATAATATACTAAGGAAAAAAAAATCAGCCCACAGGCAATGGTGATTGTCTTGAATTTTAATGATTGTACAACCACTCACTGAACTGATTTTCTCTAAATCTCCCTTAATGGAAATGCTAACTCATCCCTCTACAAAATCCTTCTCTTAATTTATCACATATCACACTTGACCACAGCCGTTAAATGCAGAATTGAGGCAACCTGCAAATTTACTACAGCATTTTACTGGAGCCTAAATTGATATCATACACCCACACACTGTGCTATTTTTACTTTTGCAGTATGGTAACTTAAAATGACATGACTATAGTTGCCAATAAATTAGCTAAATAATCTATTTTAATTGTATGCCCTCCACTGTGACTTCAGTCTCTTTTCTCAAGAGAGTATTGCCATTCTGAACAGTTTTACAACTTGCACTGTATCGAATAATGCTGTTCAAACAGTGAGTTAAAACCTCAAATTGAGTTGTTGAAAGATTAAAAAGGATCCTAACATATATGACATTTTCACACATCGACCCACTTATACCACTAACCTTACTTTTCATTTTCTTTTTTTGTTTTTTGTTAATAAACCAGTTAATTGAAATGCATTTTGGTCTCTCCCTTTATTTGCCAGTGACCTTTGAACCGGTTATGACACCTGGTACACGTTAAAATTTTAAAGATTCTAGAAAATCTGGATTTGTATTTGGGTCAAACAAAAAAAAGGTAAAAAATGAAACAAAACAAAACAAAACAAAACTGGGCACTCTAGTGGTTTGTTTGACAGTTGGTGATTTAGAGTTTTGAGAATTGAGGCTATGGACCTGCGTCCTTGTGCATATTTTATTATTTACATGTGCAAATGTGTTTTTTGGACTTCTCATGGGGAGCTGAGCTGGTATTAACTTTCTCCAAGTTGCTTTGTAGCACTGAGGCAAATGCCAGACAGTGAAATCTTTGCAATGTCTGTCTCAAGTCATTCCATCTCTCTCAGTCTCAGTATGTCGACCAATAAAGCAGAACTGTCATAAAATGTCTTTTTTATTTATTTATTTATTTTTTGGAACCTGGGGGGAGTTTACACACTGCAATTGAAACTTAATAAACAAGTTGGGTATTTTAGAGGCTTGTTCCAGTATTTGTAGACTATATGTATTTAAATTCGATCACCCCTAGGTCAGCCACTAATAAATAACAAATTCAGTATTTCCCCACTACAATTTTATATCTGGGAATGTGAAGAAGGATTCAAAGCATACATGTGCTATAATGTACAAATACTATCTGTCTGGTGTGTGTGTGTGTGCATACATGTGTGACTGTGATGGGACGGATAATGCAGATCCCTCCCTCCTGTCCAAGGACAGTCGATTCTCAACTAATCAATGTTTTCAATTTGGTCATTACTATTCCACCATCAGCAGCATTATAATCAATAATTCTGCTTTCTGCTATAAGGTGTTTAAACATGCATGCACTAAGACACACACACACACATACGCACAAGCACACACACAAACACACATACACACACAATGTTTATTTAGTTTATTAAATCCTGTCTCTTCCTGGCCTTCAATGTGACCTTGTCCATTGTCTAATCCGTACAATTCTTTCTGTGTGTTTAATGGGATTATTGTCATTTATTTCCTGTGACACAGAAGGCATTTATCTCCATTTATGTTAGAATATCCTCTAAGAATTAACCGATTAAGGTTGTTTATAAGTGATAATTTTTCAATATTGCACTGATTTCATTAAGTCTGTTAACCGTGGACACCATGAAATCGAACTCACTGGATAAATACTTTATATATCAGGTATTAGCTAGGCCTGTTCTAGCATCAGGGTGTCCTTGATGTGTACCCAGGGACCCAACATGACAATGGGATCTCACATTTAAAAAGAGAAATTAGGCATGCCCTAGAGGCCTAATGTGCCGGCCATGAACCACAACGTCCCCGATTTGTGTCTGGCTGGGGACCTCTGTTGCATGTCATTCCCCATTTCTCTCACTTCCCTCATTTGCTGTCATCTTTCAAATGCCAAAGGAGAAAATGAAGAAAAGTTATACTTACAATATGTAATGTCTAATTTCAATAGCATGAGTACAAAACACTCATCACATGTGTGAGGAAACTTAGCCAGAGCATCAGGGAAGGTGATAGGAGGCAGACTCAGACTTGTTGAATGACTAAAAAAAAGTGATTTATTCAGACCTGTGCAATCAAAAAAATAAGTGTCTCCAAAATATAAATAAATACAAACATCAAATGTATCTTAATCTTATTTAACTCAGGAAAACTCAACAATCTCAGGCATGATCACATGCACACAGCTACATGGACATCATCTCTTTTCTGATCTCCTCCTCAAACTAACAACTCTCCCCTTCAATAGGCCCTTCAATCTGTCTAGCAACAATTACTTTATCTCAATTTTACTAAAAGGCAGTAATATAAAATCCATGTTTTACTGTTTAGTTGTGAAAAGGGGTATTCTACTTTGATAGGACAAATAATTGATCATATCACATGACCAGGAAATCCTGTTTACACTTCATGTTTCCATGGACACTTGACAATGAAAAGGCCAGTATCGGAAGGCTCCAATTGTTCGATATTTAGGCAAAATTCCTTCAAGAAAAAAACTGAAATACTATCTGTAGGCTGGTCTGCAGATTCATATGTTTTGAGTCCTCCCCAGGAAACCATAAATTTGGCAGTAATTAGAAATGTACCCCCAAAAAGGCTACAAAACATAATTATCCTTTTAAAAACATTATGCTTTAATCCATGAGTCATGCTGTTTAGCTATCAACTGTGAAGCAGATACATGGAGAGGAAGAGAGTTAATTAAAGTAAGGAACAGAGATAATATAAAATATGATTAAGTGCAATAATGATACTGAAGCAACAGTAAATGATAAAGCTCTGTTTAAAATGTAAGTAAAAAGTTAATTATCTATAATTAGATTAGCCATTGTGGACAACAACATTGTGGACAACACAAATGCATTTTTGAAGATATACAGTACCAGTCAAAGGTTTGGACACACTCGCTCATTCAATAGAATGGGAAGGTGTGTCCAAATGTAATTGGAGATGTTAAAATGATACTAAAATACTATTTTATTGTACCAAAGCAAAGAAACATAGAATACATCAAGGACAGAACAGGTTATGTTTTTTTAAGAGAGCAGGCCAGACTGAGAGGGATGAAAATATTACAGAGAAGTTAAAGTGGAAATGACTTAAAAAATTATGGGGAGTACAGGAAACTCAAAAAAAAAGAAGAAAACTGAATGTAAAAGAATTGAAGGGTGACTTCTGAAGTGGCAGTTTATTATATAACATGGTTATCTTTGACTGTCTATCATCTTCAAAATGTACCATTAAAAATGTCTGTAGAGCTACAGCGACAACAAGCAGAGATCAATTGCAATAAAATATCTATCTTGGTCATATATAAATAACAGTCCTTAAACAGTCCTAAAATAGAGCATCAGTTTCTGTGATATTGACTGTGGAGTTTGCATTGCACTACTGCCTGTGGTTTTGCAGATGTTTTAGGGACTGGGACCGCTCTGACTAGTTATCCTCATGTTGATCTGTCAGGTGATGTCTTTGAACAGTGCCAGCCGTCAGCAATCTAGGCCATCGTGTAGCTATGGGCATGGGACTCTTTTTATTTCTACAAATAAGTTCAAATAGCATGCGTTCAAGTGTCCTAACAAAATGCTCTATATCTAGCTCAAGGAGCCTTAAGTGGTATTGTCAAATCTGGACCTCTCAGCTCTGTCTGAACTGACAGAGGTAAGATCACACATTGTTGCCCCAGCTAAAAGGTTACATAGCTGCACACTTCCAGATTCACAACAGATTTAAGATCAAAGCAACACAGTTAATCGAGTAACCATGAGAAGTCTTTGGGCATAATAAATGATATAGGGGCAGAGGTTGGTCATATAGTGGTTCTGTCCTTTTGGGATGGACACGTTCAAAATCATTTGCTCCAACTGTGCCAGCCCTGTTAAAAAATGTAATATATGTAAATTGTGTGAATTCACAGATTCCACAATCAAGTCTGTGCTCTCAGTCAAATTCTGTGGACATTATAAATAATCTTTCATTTGTTGACTACCAAATTTAATGTTAATTATTATTATTCAACAAATGCATTAATATGCATATTAATTTCACATGAAACCAAGCCCACAATGTTTTCATCAAGGTGACACACCCTGACTGTAACAGCACTATGCCGCATAGCTTCTATATATATATATATATATATATATATACAGTACACGTTAGATGTTTAGATTCTTATCCATAATGCAGTACCACCCAGGAGGCATCTGATCAGTCCCAAATGTATTCTGCAGCATGACAACGAGCCCAAACATACAGCCAGAGTCATAAAGAAGTGTCTTCTCTGACAAGAAGAACAAGGAGTCCTGCAAAAGATGGTATGGCCCCCACAGAGCCCTGATCTCAACATCATGGAGTCAGTCTTGGATTACATGAAGAGAGAGAAACAACTGAGAAGCCTAAATCCACAGAAGAACTGTGGTTCTTGGACTAAGAACAACCTACCTGCCAAGTACCCTGAAAAACTGTCTGCAGGTGTACTGCAACTGGTGCTGTTGTAAAGGAAATTGTGGTCACATAAAATATAGATTTTTTCTGTTTACTGCACTTTGTATGAAGCTAATTGATAAACAAATGTATTCATGGCATTGTTGTTGAAAGCATCCTCACTTTTTTGCATATATATATTTGTGAATCATAAATAAATCTGAACATAACTTTCATCCTCCACTGCCAGTTTCTGAATGCTGAATGACGGCTCATAGTGTAATGCAGGAATGAAGTGTGTAACAGTCAAAGCAAACTCAGGAAGTAAAACAGTTACTGTTTACCAGCCTTCACTTGGTTGATGGGCTTTTTTCATAGCATTCATTTTGGTATGCAATAGCGTGGAAAGCACAGGTGTCACCGATAACATTAACGAGGCCTGCGTTTCATTTAGGTGTTCCAGTTTCAGGGCTGTGAGATTTTGCACGCTGGCACACTCAAATGGAATGGAGCCATCTGTTAATGTTATTAGCAACACCTGTGATTTTACTGCTATAACATGTCAAATTGTCTCCTCTGAAAATGGTAAAGTCAGCACAGGGAAACAAATAAGGCAAGCACTATGCAAGACCCTGAAACTCAAGCAGCTAAATAGAATGAATAAAAAGGCCTCTTGCAGAAACTTTCTGATCAAGAGCAGCTGGAAAAGACGAGTGACTGGATCCTTCAGAGGCTGGAGTGAATGGATGCTCCTCAGATGTGATGGTCTTGCATTACACATATGTAAACTAATCTGTGAATCACTTAAATGTTTCATTAGAGTTTTTTACATGTATTTCTCATCACTGAGTTCACTTTCAAAACTACGACAGTCAGTACAACAGCTGACACTGTGAACTAAACTGTGGGTAACTTTTCATTGCTTTGAAACAAAATGCATTCAATAACCACATCTTTCACATTTCATGAATTGTTTTCTCACTCAAACTCAACTACCACCATACTGCTGTGTATTTAAAGTTCATTTTAACATTAATATACTATTCTGAAAACTGTTAAATTCACATTCAAAACCTTACATAACACAAAATAGTCGTAAATTAGACTTGTGTGACTTGTTCTGCTACATCTACATCTAAAGATTATAGAAAAATACAAATACATAAACCACTACTCAGGCCATATGACACCGATTCCCTCATTTTATACCTGGACGACCTTTATGAAAAGCCTATAAATATCCTACACATGTATGGTGGATAGATACACATTTGTTTTGTATTGCATTATTTGAATTAAGTTTAGGAAAATAAAGCCTACAGAAGCGTGTTGCAGCATTTCTGATTTCTGTAAAATATACTATAAGGTGACATAGAGGTGCCATTCTTTTTATTGAAATGAATGAATGAATGAATCTTGATTTATGTAAAATAAGTTAAAAAAATAGATAAATAAAAGCTATTTCAAAGACAATAGTGATACATATTGTAAGGCTGTTGTTGGTAAAAAAAGGAAACCAGTGTAGAGAAATGTGTGTAACCAATAGAAAAAAAAAAAAGTAAATGACTGGCAAACGGCACAGCGGAATGAAGGATACAGAGTTCTGCTAAGGATCCATCAATTCTGTGCTCCAAACAAGGCTGCATTTTGCAGCTTCATTTTTGAAACAAGACCATGATGACATTTCATGACGTATTCTGTCTACTAATGTGGACGCTGAAAGATTCAGCCCCTAAATCGGTACACAGTAAGAGATTAATTAGATGACCTAGGGGCAGAGGAGATGAAGCACCTGTCGCCATGACACATTGTTCACATGGGTGGCCTCATTTGGTATTGCAGCTCAAACCCTGCAGAATTATGGGCAATCTCTAACCATTGATGAATACTAGTAGTTTGTAATAATCCTACAGCTATCTGCTATTAATTTCTGACACATATTTCTGCAGAATTCAAGGAATTAGAGGCAGAATACAGGAAAATACTGTAAAACAGTTCTCTATCTATGATCCTGGATTGGTTAATCATCACATTGCTCACATTTCTATTTCATTGTGCATCCCTAACATTGATGAATTAATGTTATTCAGACCTAACCTTAAATAAATTGAAAGCTAATTTTGCAGAGTAGCAGAGGGGAAGAGACACACTGCAGCTCTGTGGGATGGGGATACGCTGTTGACGTGTTGAGTCATGTCATATTGTGCCTTGTAGTGCAATCTACTTAAGTGAGAAATCCATGTGTGGATGCTGTGAATGTGTGTGTGCATCTTTGTATATGTTTGCATTTGTGTGTGTCGGAGTGTGTGTGTGTGTGTGTTATGTACCAGTCTGGAACAGCTGCTTAAAATGATTGACAAATGACAAATCATTGACACTCCTGAGACAAGAAGAGAGTCGAGAGACAGTGTTTAGAGATGAATTAAAGACCAGGGTGTGGAAAGGAATAAAAACAGCGAGAAAGGAATAGGATGTAAGGGTCAGAGAGAGTAAAGGGAGCTGAGAAACATGCTGTAATATGTTGAGAGGATGAGTGTAATCTAACAGGTGTTCATGTTCTGTGTTTCAAGTTAGAAGTCTCCTGTGTCTGCTGTCTGAAACCTAGAACCCTCCTGGTCCACAGATGTTTATATTGCCCTAAAGGCAAGAGGAAGACATGGGAGAGGATAGATAGAGAGGTGATTAAAAGGAGGGGTTAAAGAGCAAATTCAAAGAGACAGTGGGAGGGATATAAGGATTGGATGTGGGAAGAAGAGGGAAGAAGGAAGCTTATGGTGTGCTGTAGGTGGAGACAAGAGCTTGAGGAAACAGGAGAGTGGAAGTAGAGAGAGAAAAGGCTGCAAAAAGAAAATGGGAGAGGAGGAGGATGGTAAATTGTTAAAAAGGAGGGGTGGGGGGGACAAGAGAAGCAGAAAATGTTGGGACAAAAGGGGGAAACAGGTGCGAGAGAGGGAGAGAGGAGACAGAGAAAAAGTAAAGGGATTGATCCCAGAGGAAATAAAAGCCAAGAGAGAATCCTCATTTCACATTTACTACTTACACCTCTCTATCACAGACACACACATTCAGATAATAAACCAGTCTGTAGATAATTGTGTCATGGGAGGAAGAGAACCTCAGCGCCGGATTGACAGGTAGACTGGTGTGCAGAGCGGCAGAATGAGGAATGATTTAGATAGCAGAGTTCAACAAACAGAAACTGTACACACAAACATACTCACAAAAATACATAAAAGCTCATAAAATAGCTACACAAACCCAAACATAGTAACACGAACCGCTCACTGGTGTATGTACTGTATGCTGCATAAAAATGTGTAAAAACACTTGAAGCGTAGTGGGCATAATTGTCTCTTATGGGAGATAGATGGAGAGCATTGGTTGCTGTGCAGACTGGGAGAAAAAGTTAAAATGATTAGCCACACACACACACACACACACACACGCACACAGAAACACAGTTAAATGAATGTCGACAGGCATGCAAACAATCTTTTATGTCAGCATGAACGGATGTACACACTCTGCCATTCAAGTACACATATGCACACACACACAGAGAAAGGCATGTGAGCATTCACTGGTGTTTCGTAATTTAATTCTCAGTATTGACAATCAGTATGTCAGCGTGGAGACATACGGTTCATCAAAGTCTTGTTTAAAAGGCTCTGTGTGAATCCCATACAGGGGTTTGTTGAATATTTCATTCACTTAGGGTTAAATAATGAAATAACCAGGTGTAAATAAAACTCACATGGACTCACAAGTAGCTTGTTTATTGGACAGCTCTAGTGACAGGTAATCACACTTCATTCAGGATTTTTGTCTGCATTTTTGTCACAATTTTAATATAATGAAGGTATTTCGCCTCATCCTTTCTAAATGTTTACTCTGGCTAAGTTTTACATGGTTAACTGCTTGTTAACACATGTCAGCATCTATCTTCCTTTACCTACACACTCTTCCTGACAAATTAGACTTGAAACTTTTGTGTTCACACTGGATTTTTACAAATGAACCAAGAGCTGTAATGTAACACTACATAGACTGACAGGAAACTCCTTCTTTAGACAGTTTTAGTGTCATCCTGTATCATCAGCATTGTCCCATGTGGGAAAATCAGAATCTGGTGCCTGACAGCATGACATGCATCACTTTACTGCGCCATATGTGTTTATGTTCTGTGTTGTTGTAAAGAACTCACAAAGAAACAATTAAATATGATCAATAATTAGCCGAGACAACAACCAGACCTCATATGTCATAAATGATGGCAGACAAGTAAAAACAGGACAGAAAAGAGGCATGTTGCACTGTGATATTATGTTTTACTCAACTTGTGTGCCAAAATACATAGAGTGAAGCACAAGCACAACACACCCCTGTTTGAACTCCTTTATATTTTCTGATTAATCAGGGGAAAAATGTTCCCACTCATGATCTGCATGGTACCAAATGATCTTTTGAAATCACATACTACTATCACAAAGTCCTGTGGTTGGTCTGTTTTGCTTTCATACTGCAAATAAACTACCACAGAGTCCGTTTGGAAGCACACCAAAATCCATTATTTCATGCAGACTATGTCCAGTTGTTTAGTCTGCACTGTTTAGATTGACATCTTCACACCAGCCCAAACAAACCAAACCAAACCAGGTTAGGTGTGACAGCACTGTATGTGTACCCCGAGGAGCTTCTTGCCAAACTTTTCATGTAGGTAAAGTTTGCAAAATACTGAAATACAATCATTCAACCCTTCCTTACATCTATTTGAAAGACTCGATAAATGCTTGAGTTTTTTTAGTATAGTTTCTTGTAGCGGATTCCCAGTATATCCTCATGTCTAACAAAGCACTTTGATGTTGTTTTGATATTTCTTTCAGTGCCGGTCTTTGGTCCCACCACAGATCGAATATTATTATTCTCAGTTGGTCAAACGCCCTGATCAAAAGCAGAAAACAGTAAAGAGTTTAGAAATTGTTCAGTGTCTGTGTGAATACATTTCAACATCATCAGGGAGGTTTATTGTGACAGCACATCAGACTGAAATTGACATCATTATGTAATAAAAAAAATAGAATTGAAAGAACAGGGTACGGAGTGGGGGCAAGGAATGGATGAAACATCTCTCATCACAAACAACTTCAAAAAGTCACTGAAGTACAGAAAGCGACTCACAAGGAATAAAAGAGTAAAATCATCACAGACAGAGTGAAACTGACAGCGACGCAAACAGAGAAATAGAAAGACAGAGAGAGTAAAATACAATGATAGAGATACAGAAGCACTCTGGAACAGAGGTTTAGAAAAAGTAGGAGTGAAATAAACAGAAAATGAAATAAAGGGAGACAGATGAGTTATTAGATAATGGTAGTTGAGTTAATGTGGCTTAAACTGTAACAGAAATATCCTATATTTTATTCACCTAAAACTCTAATCAGGGGTTTTAGACCAGAAAAAGCTCATATGAGTTGTGTCAAATGGTGATATTGGTTGTTGCACTGACAAGTGGCTTTTGGATTTGGATGGATTTTGTCATTTCAGTATGAGGATTGTTGGAAATTCGCCTCTTCTTGTCAATAGAAGTTGGACTGTAGTTAGAGCAATAGCTGTGGTCTTGTGTAATATAACTGTAATATGTCCAACTGCAATCAATATGTAAGATACTTCATCTTTGCAGCAAGGGCCGTTTTAACATTCTGACAAAGGACTACAGATGAAAATTGACTCAATTGATACATTTTTATTAATGTTGAATAATTTGCATTGTTTCTGATAAAAATAATAAATAGAAAATAGCAATTAATAAAAAGAAAATGGGATAACTTCATTTGCATTTATTCTGGTTCTAATCAAATCATTAGAGTGCAGGTAAACACACTGAAATCACGACGGTCGATGAAACATGCAGCACACATTGCACTCTCCACTGCTCTTTGTCAAAATCCTCCACTGCTGACCAGAGAGCCTGACCTGAAGTTTAAATATTTCTTTAGTCACTCTTTCCTGAACAGACACAGACTTTTCAAATGTCACTCTTGCATGCGCTGCGGTGTCTGTCACGTAATGGGAGAAGCACAGCTGTCACAACCAAACACGATCCAATAGCCTCCAGACAGATGGAAACACACCTGAGCCCCTGCACACTGCTGCTAGTACGGGGAAATGAAAGTGAATTTAAAAATTACTCATATATAACCTACAATTTCAAATGGGCTTATTAATCGTAATGTATTACTTAAGCTTATTAAAAAAACTTATTTAAAATACTTGAAATAAGAATTCTAAATATTTGAAATGTATTATAGTCTAACATATTCCTGTTGGCAGCGACACAACATGCGTGCTAAAATACAGCAGACACGTTTGTTTGCCTATAAATTCGCTATCAAAATAAGATGAATACATTTGTCATACTGCGTGCAATACCACTCACTGTCATTTATTACATGTTTTGAATTTCAGTATCTCTCTCTCACCCTTTCAATCGAAAGATATAGACTGAAATTCAAAATATACCTCGGAAAACATTGAATTGTGGAAGTGCCACAGCCTGGCGTGATGCAAGCAAGGATCATCCATTTACTGTTTGTGGTATTGTGCCTGATCCAATAACCATGCAGGTGTGCGTTGTGTTTGGAAAGGAGGATTGAACACATGGTGTAATAGGGGTACACGAGAGGGAGAAAAATATAGGAAAAATAGAGGGAGATGGAGAGACGGATCATTTACATTGTGTTGAGCATCATTGTGTGGTAGGTAGTAAGGACACCTTGAGTATGTTTTTTTGTCAAGCATTTAATCAACATATCTAGATACCAGGACATAGCCTCCTTCTAGACCACTGGAGTGCTGCGAGATTAATCATATCATTGTTCATCTATTGTGCATTTTTAATAATATTTCACCACATTAAAAAAAAAATAATTCTGTGACATTTACATTAACGACATTTTATGTTGTTGAACATAACAAACCAGAATAAATAAGCAATAAACATCAAAATCAGACCTGCAGGTTGTTTACATCTTAAATATAAGCTCATTTTAATTGAAGAGAATGAAATACATTTAACATATTAATGTATTTAATTGTATTCACTGTTTATTTTTAGCAAAATGATTTATCTGTAAATCTGCACAGCACCTGTTGCCTTTTATTCTGAATGACTGAGAATGAGTCTATATCATTTAACTTAATATTAATATAACATAGCCTAATATAAGCTTCTGTGTACACATAGGCTATGCAAGTTATGTTGGAGGTTGGGGGGCTCAGGGTGCCATGACAAATAATTCCCTTTGAATGGGTGCTGTTGTCTAAAAAAAGTTTGGTAACCACTGTTCTAGACACACAGCAGCTCACCATATTTAAAGGGGCCATATTATACATATTACCAAGTCTATATTTTTAATCGGGGGCTCTACTGGAATAGCTTTGCATAACAACAAATGACAAAAAAACAAAAAAAACACAATATGGCCCCTTTAAATGATCAGACAAACGCCAAAAACAAAACTGACAGATAACTTAAATATAATAGAATTGTAAGGTCAAAAAAAAAAATGGCAGTGGCAGATTAAGAGAGAATGACAGAATAGTGTTGCTGTCTCAGAGAACAAGGGGATTATAAAGACAGGTGGAATCACACCGCCAGCAAAAAATAAACAATTGACCACTGGCCAGCAGAAAAGTAAACAACTAGAAAAGATGTTCACCTGTTCAAACGTTCAAACCCTTACACCTGTTATCATCCGTTATCACACACACTACACACACGTGTCTATGAAGTTCTCATTGATGAAAGTAGACAGGTAAAACTACTACAACTCTCTCTCTTTCTTTCTCTTTCACACACACACACACACACACACACACATGCATGCAGTGACAACATCTGTTTCATATTCCACTGAGATAGAGTTAATCTTCACTACAGGAGGTCATCACCACAGTGATACACTTGGTTTCTTCTGTTAACACACCTGAAGTGTAAATCAAGATTAATTATTACAATATGATTTCCTTCACAGAAACACACGCACACACATGCATGTATACAGAGACATTGCATGACAGGTTTCCATCGTGCACAAACTCAGACACATGGACTTGCTGTGAACTCACATACTGTACATACAATGCAGACACACTGAAATGCACAAACAAAATCTAATTCACCTTTATCTCTCAGTACTCAGAAGTGCTGTGTTCCTGAAATATTGAAACTGTTAACTTAGCTGACATTACTTCATGTTGAGGCGCTCAATAAGTGTTTAGACAGGAGCAGAGCACTGTTTAATTATTAATGTGTCAACAGAAATATGATTAGTATGAGTTGTGAAAAACTCAAGTATTTGTATTCAAGGAGTGTGTGTGTGTGTGTGTGTGTGTATGAGAGGCATGAGGCTTTTCAGCTCTTTCTATCTACTTCGCTCTGCATCTAGTTCTCTCTGTTGCACTGTCACTCTGTAAATACTCATTACAGCTCTTTGTAACACTGAGTTCAGCTCTGCTTCTCTCATTGTCTGCCTCCTGAACACTAAAGAATGTGTGGTACATGCTGATGAAGCCGACTTTATTTCAGGAAAGCTCTGATTCACGGTTTGGGATACTGTTGAACTATTACCCTCAGGGCTGGCCCGTGATATAGGCCACATAGGCAGTCGCCTTGGGCACCAAATGGGGGAGGGGGTGTCAAATGAGTGGGAAGTGGGTTTTTTTTAGAAATACGTAGTCTACAAGTTTCCCTCCTTAATGTTTTTCTGGCCTTTTGCCACATTAACTTGCATGGATTGTCATCTGATTTTATTTTCCAAAGCCTTCCTGTTCAGTCAGTTTTCGCACGACAGCCACCAAACTTCATGTGCTACCTCAGGCAATGCCACCAAACATTCATTGAATGGCACCTTGACCCTAACTTGCCTTTTTGTCTGGGGGACTGGGAGGACTTTGTCTGGGCTGGAGGTACCATTGTGGCAATTGATTTTGAGCAAATTCATATCTGAAGTTCTTGGACTGAAGGTTGCACTTTTTGGGGGGCTCTGATCTAAATCTTTTGGGGCTTCAATTTAAAACCTTGCCAAGGGCACCAACATAGTCAGAGCCGGCCCTGATTACTTTAATCCACGGTTTGACAATAATGTTCAAAGTCAAGCTTTGTTATACATTAATCTTTCTTTTTTTGTTGAGTGTGAGGTGTTTAAACAAGTTAATGACATTTTTTTTTTTAGAAACTAGTTAAAAAGATGCACCTCTTTCACCCTTTACATATTTTGTCTTCTGGCTTGCTAACTCTTGCTACTGGTAAGCCTACAGTAGGGAGGGCTGAACTGCTGGAGTGTGTTCATACTGTAGCACTCTGAACTGGCCAGATATGTTTCCTGAGCTGTCATCATGTTTAACTGTGATTGGCACAGCTGTTTCAGAGCTATGAGACCAGTGATGTGACTGGCTGAGAGAGTATTTCATAATAAACCCTCTGATCTATATTCACCTTCACCCAGCCCTTTTGCACTTTGCACTGTTGTACATTCATGAACCAAAATAGCAGGTGCGCATGAAGATGCACACAAAGGGCTGTATTTTTATGGAGTTGCAACGACCAGCACAAGCAACGTTCCAACTGTTTGCTATTTTCCTGACCTTGGAACTCACTTTGTGTGTCTGTGGTATTTTGATGACCAGCGCAGAGCACACGGTGCACGGGTAGGAGGAGAGGTGTAGACAGGTGGGAGGTTCATTCAAATGGAGACAGCGCAAGTTTAGCCCTAACTTGAATGGGGATAAAACAATTCAATCATGCGGCTCTTCTCGGCTTTTGCAATGTGATCAGACGGAACGGATTTAATTCTGATAGTGAGACAAGTCATTTCGCAGGGGTTGTGACGCTCAGAAAAATGTATCCGCTCATTTACAGACTTCTCTTTCACAAAATTATATTATCTGGTTAAATTTTGCCTACTTCAGCATTAGGGTTAGTTATGACCCAACTTGTCCAGGCTGCAATATAAGAAGGCAAACAGCTGACTTTTTAAATTGACTTTATCATTATCAACTCAGCTAGTAGCCTAAAGTTTTGTTGCTGTGGTAACTTAGCTGTCAATGTATGACATGATCAGAAAAAAGTTGGATTGGTCATACAACTTGCCTCAGGTGTTATCATTGTTTGTAGGACTACCAGACTGATAAAATATAAAACTTTTTGGCTGTCTAACATAAGACTAGGCTAGTTTGGTGTTGCTAGCCAAGGGGCAGCTTCAACCCCTTTACCAGTAAAAAATCTTTGTATATCCATTTTTTCCTCACACTGACTATCTGTGTGAGCTAGCATTTGGCATAGTAACCCCATCGATTGAAGCCAATAAGACACAAGTATTTTAACGTATTTCCTGTAAAATTTCTGTGATTGGTCTTGCCTCTGTTCCATTCACTGAAGATACAAAATTACAACACTGCCGTCTTCTTTAGTGCACCGCTCAAAGTGGAGAATAATTCAAGGCTAAAGAAAAAATCTTCGGGGCTACAGCAACAAATGTCCAGGCCAGGCAATGCCAATAATAATAATAATAATAATAATAATAATAATAATAATAATAATAATAATAATAATAATAATAATAGAATAAAATATATAAACGTAGCTTCGATGTAGCAAACTACTTTTGCCATGTTGCTGTAGCTTGCTACATTTCTCTGGGGGATAGCTTCAGTGTAGTAGAGCTTCATTTAATGTAGAGTGACTGGTAGCTTAGCTCACTGCACTTTCCACGTAGCTTGCCCAACACTGTGTATGAATATTTTTACAGTACAGTATTTGTAGATGTGAAGCAGGGTGTAACAACTATCTGAAGAAACAACAGTAGCTATGCACTAAAAGTTGACACATGGAGTGGTGGTGGGAAATGGCCATGTTTGCAAAGACCTGTTCAGTTACACTAAGTTCTTAAAACCAAGTACACCAAACCCACATGCAATGACTGTCTGTAATGCTGGTATTTTAAGTCCTGGGCAGGCCATCTGGAGCCACCTACTTTAGGCTGCTCTAGATGTCCATGATTTTACAGAAGTGTGTAGGCACACTCTGTTTACGGAGGCACTAGTGTGTAATGCAGTTTTATAGAAAACAGACTGACAATAGAATTTCAGAATTTAAACATACAGAAGAAGAAATCTGTGGTGTCCTTTGCTAAATGCACAGGCTGAGAATTTTTCCAGGCTGAGAAGACATTGTGACCTTGAATTAATTCAGCCAAGTCACTGAGAAGCCGATCTGCAGCTGTAATATTGATCAATGCCCACTTGCCCACAGGAGGCTTCTCTGCATCATCTCGATCTTGAGAAAAAAAACATAATGGTTGGCAATTTTCAAGATATTGTTAGGCCATGTTGGACTAACCATGCCCCGTATCATTCCTCAGCAAACTTTTGTAATATAGCATAATGATTAGAACCCAAAGATCTACGCAGGCAAGTCTATAACTTAACATTGGTCAACAACGTGTGTTGGCCTTTTACTCAACCCTGCTGTAAGGTTATATTAATCATCCCTAGACGTTTTTGAGCATGCTCCTAATATCACAACATATCTTGTTAATGTTAACAGTAGCACATCTGGAGGAGGTACATTGAATTACAGTACATTTATATATTAAGCACTTGCAGGGACATTGTAATACAATACATGAGATTCCATACAAGTATGAGATGTGGTCAGAATCTGAATATCTAAAACATAAAAATGACCTATTTTGAAAATGGTGATTCACAACATCATCGCGGTGATTAAATCAGGGTCACAGTCGTCAGTTACAGAAGCAGGAATGTGAGTGGGCTATCAAGAACCATCTCATAGAGTAAAGTGAAATGTTGCCACCATTAGCGATAATGGGTCTTGCCTCTCCATGAAAAGGAAGGCTGCATTCTTCATTTGCATTATAGCCAAGACCCATTTACAGTAATGGTGGCAACATTTGGTTTTGGAGTATACACAGTACAGTACTTTTGCAAAAGTATTCAACCTCCCCGAAAGACGTAACCACTCTCTCACTTACAAAAGACACTTATGTTCTAGTGTATTTCTAAAGGCAAAATAAGTTATTTGTCTGCTAACATTAAAAATAAATTAATTAAAAGCTGAAATATATTACTGTTATTCAACCCCCTGTGCCTATTAGTTCCATATTTAGACAGAAAGAAAAATTATTCACAAATGATACAGAGGTATCACTTATTTGACCATAAATTATGATAATTAGGTACCTATGAGAGGTTAAAGTAAAGATCTCATTCTGGATATAAAAAACACTCAGTCTAAGGGTCCTTAACAGAGAGAAGGTAGATTAAAGAGACAAGGGGTTTCAAATGCTTAGTTAAGGAGAAGACTCATTTTGCCTTTAGAAATACACTCCAGCATAAGTGTTCACAAAGAAAACACTGATTGTGAAAATATCTTTTGTAAACAATAAAATGGTGATGACATTCAGGGGGGTTGAATACTTTTGCAAGGCACTGTACAGGTGCATTTTAGTGCTTTGCTGGCTTTTAAATAAAAATACAGAGAGTTTGTTGCAACTGAGGTTTATGTATATGAGTTACATTAACCTTCTAATAGTGAGCCAAAAGCTTTCATCCGAAATTCAGACTTATTCTTCAGCTGAAATTAATATCTCTGAAGGTAATGTGCAATTGCAGAATTGCTGTATCCTCATTTCTTTATAATAATCACATTTGCAGTTGTGATTGCAAAACACACCAGCATTTATCAATCGTGTGATTGTGTGGAGAATTTGTGAGAACAGAAAGAACTGAGATATGTATAATTATATAAGAATGAGTGTCTTGCATTTTGTGCACTGCATGAAAGAGTTGGCTGGAAAGAACAGGGAATATATTGAGCTCTGTCTGTTTTCTTCAGGTGTATGTAGTTGTTTTTGCTTTTCCATTTTAAGATAAGTTAAAATAAATTCTATGAAAACAGATCAACAAAGGATTTCCAAATCTATCAGTACCCACCTTAAATTGCCATAAGCCATCATTCCCACTGGAAAATTGTGGCTTCTTCCTTGCCCCTTCTGTTGCTTCCAGCAGGACTCCAGGCAGTGCTGTAAGGATTCTGGACACAGTTCCTTGTCATTTTCCCTCCAGTATTGGTAAATACAGGAAGAAACTGTCTCCAGAATCTCTGCACCATTTGCCAGAACTGGCCACATGAATCCACGCCAGCAATGAATTGATGCGTCATGCTGGCGACTCTGTTGAACACAGATTGTTATGCTGTTATTTTGTTTGTTTCATATCCATACTGCAGACTTAAGGGAGAATAAGAGAGATAATAAAACTAATAAATGGTTACCATCCTCTTAACTTACCATGATGAGTTAGTACACAGATATGAGATTGGGACCACAGCATTAATAAGTATTTTGCTTATAGTCATTTCAGTATAAGTGGCAATTACAGAAAAAAAAAATGGATGTAAAAACACTGACAGAACAAATATCCACATAATATTAACATTAAGCCAACTGCTGAGGTGTTGTACCTCATAGTTAATTCCATCTCCATTTCTTACCGGTGAAAAAGAAAGTGAGCCGCAATCTGTTCCCTAATCCTGGGCAGGTCCTGCAGTGTAGCTGTGAAAATGTCTGGGACACCACAGTCAGCTATTCAGCCCCCATTTGTTGCTGTGAGGCTGGCCAGGTCTTCTGGTGGGCTGCACATCACAATCTTTTGAAGTAAAATGACAGTTTGTAAGTAAAAAAAAAAAAAAAATTAAAAATAGAATACTAAACATGCACAGTTGATATTCCAGAATTTTTTGGTATTTTCTTGAATTGTTTGTGTAGTTATAATAAAATACAATACTATCACTATCTCCATCCTTTCACTCAAGCCTCAGTCTGGCACACTCTTTTGTCATGCTTTCCATGTTGTTTCCTAAGTTTTTCCTCCATGAAGATGTCCACGTTAATTGATGTGAGGTCTGGCCTCTCACTACACATCATCTTAAAACGTTCTGCATTACTGTCAGCTTTCTGCCTGTGTAGTATTTATTTTGAGCAAGGGACTGATGGTTGTGAGTAAATAAGTCCCTGGGCTTCCCATAAAAAACTCGGAGGGAGCTTTGTAATTCTAACATCAATAATCTTCAAGAAAATGTCAAGGGCAAAAATATTTTGTGCAATTTCATCAAGTCATATTTCCTACTTTCATGGTACTTATTACATGAACTCACAATAATGCATTCACAAGTATTACTGTATTCACAAGTATTAGACGGGAGTTTAACCTAGCAAAGAATTCCCTCCTTGGGCCACCATAATCATCTGCCATTTCTAACACGAATTCTATGTTTGGCACTTTCTGCCAGTCAAAGTATGCCTTTGACAGAGCCATACAGGCACTCTGCAGGATGTGCCTGCTTCTGGCAATTACAGTGAAGCTGTTTATGTTGTTGATGTCGTCCTGCCGGAAATCAGTCAAAATCGTGGCAAGGTCCATGTTATTCTGGAATCAAATAGAACAGTTGATAAGTACATGATGTACAACTTGAACTAGGAGTGAAGAGTACATTACATCTAGAACAGTTATGCATGGTGTTTGATGTGCAAACATCAGGATTGATGCTGACTGGGGATGCCAGAAGTTCAAAATGGACGTATTAACAGGGTGTTCCCTGTCATCTTATAGGACCAGTATGTAGGATTTAGTGGCATCTAGCAGTGAGGTTGTAACCAACAGAATACCCCTCCCCTTCCCCTTCCAAACATGTAGGAGAATCTATGGTGGCTGCGGAACTTGAGGAAAATGCGAAAGGCCCTCTCTAGAGCCAGTGTTTGGTTTGTTCGTTCTGGGCTACTGTAGAAACACGGTGGTGCAACATGGCGGGCTCCATGGAAGAGGAACCGCTCCTTAAGTAGATATAAAGGGCTCATTCAAACCCTGCATGTTTCTTAATTTCATATAAAAAATGCAATCCTTTAATATTCCAATAATGTGTAACCACTGACAAGAGGTTGACCAACCAATCAGTACCAAGTTCTCAATTTTAACTTTGTAGGAGGAAAAGTAAGACATCTCACGAGATGGAGGAAGAAAGTTTGTTTCAGATTTTCTTTATAGGGCTCAGATTTTGAAATGAATGTACCCCCAGCATTATAGACTGTTAGTATTTCAAATTATTTTTAAGATCTTCAATATTTGTTGGACACTGGATTTTTATAAAGTTTATTGTCCAGCTCTATGGACAGGTCTAAAGCTGCAGGTCTGGCATAAACGGAAACCTCATAGAGTTGGCATTATTTTGTTGGGTTTTGAAATAGAAATTAAGTTATTTTATTAATAAAAAGCTGTTTTATCAGTAAAGGAATTATATTTTCACCTCAGATCAATCCATTATGATAATGCTCTACATCAGGATTAAGATAGGCTATAAAGTGACAGAGCACCATGGCTTTTTGGTACATGGGGAATTGTCTGGCAATATTCACTTGGTATGTGGAAAACAGAGGCTGCTTCAAAGCAGCTCATAGAAAGAAGTCTACAGTTATTGTATCCAAGGTTAGTGCAGCTTTAGTTGGACTCAGTGATGTTGAGGCAATTTCAGTGCTTATATTGTGTCAGATGGCCGGGGCAGGAAATACTAAAAGCTCAGTCTTTGAAATATTGAGCTGAGGGTGATGATCCTTCATCCAGACTGAAACAGGCTATCATTGAGGCAAACAGGTCACAACATATAGTTTTTTTTACAACGTTGTATCTGCTTAGTTACTGCTCCTTAATGTAGGGCTTTTCAGAATGCTACAAAATATTCCATTGAATTGAATAGATCATCCCAATGTCCAACGGTCAAATATTTCTTGGACCGCTTCCATTGGCATTGGATTTGTGCTTCAGATTCAGATTCATATCATTCCACAAAGTGCCCTGGTCCATTTACTAATCTGGGAAGTCTCATTGTCTGTTCCATTCTTGAGTGAGAAGTGTCTCAACAAGAGAAGTATGGAGACGTCAAATTCAACATCTCCTAAAATGTAACCTTTATTCTATCAGACTGCATCATTAATGGAAATAAATGTTAAAAATTTGAATGTATTATCTGCCTCAGTTTTCACTGCTGTTGAAGAACAAATACACCTCCTAAAAGGAAGCCAGACTTTTGCATGTCTTTAGTGGAGAGTTGGTTTAGCTATCTGCATTGCTATGCTGGGGAAGCAGTGAGGGCATAATATACAGAGACACAAGAAAAGGCATTCACTCATGCACACATGACATAGTCTGCAAGGTTAATAAAGAGATTATCTTATTATTACTATACTATTATAAAAAATGAAACATTTCCATTCTATCATTGTTCATCATTAGAAAAAGAGGCAGCAAAGCTTACAATATCCTGTCATTTTATGTCATTTATTAACATTCCTTCTGTGTGTATTTGTACAATTATAAGGCTTCATTTTAAGAATGATATCCTCTTAAGAATAGTTCATGAAATGTTTGATTCAAACAACATAGACAAGAAAAATAATCCAATCCAATGTATATGAAAAATAATCCAATAAAGATGTGAGTTGCCATAACCTTTTCTCCAGTGTGATTTCTATTTCTACATGGGAGAGGAGGAGAAATAAGATGGATAAATATTATTCTGTTAAACAGAAAACATGTGGCCTAAAAGGCTTAAAATGTTATTATTTAAGAATTATTAAATTCTTCTAAATGATTGAAGAATTACTACAACATTGTTTAACTATTGGAGGTACTTGACAGTACACATGATAATATGCTTATGTCATCACACTAAAGGACATACAGTATCTTGTCAGTATAAATGTATCAGAAAATATGCTTTGGGGATTCACTACATAATTATTTTCAACCAATTGCTCCATGTCTCTTTTGCCTCATGCTCCATGTCACATCCACATCTGGTGTTTCATCACCAAAGAAGTCCTGCATTTCAGTTAGTTCATACTCTGCAATGCAAAGCTGTAACAATAACATGGGAAGTTAAATTTAAAATTTTTGTAAGCCTCATTATAATGTGGTAATGTGATGCCATCCCTCCACAATATGAAACTGAAATGTTTAATACCCCAGAGAAGGAGACTGAGGAGTCAGCCATGGTGCTCAATCAGGAATTCAAGGCTTTATTCCTACATCTGTGCACAGAGGGAAAGAGTAGCTTCACAAAATTTGATCCGCTTGTCTTGATAGAGCCTGATATAGGAATACTAAGAGGTCATTCTGACCCAAGCCATGGCCTTGGAAATGAGGAGAGAAAACCCCAAAAATGCCACGCAGAGAATATAGACAACAAGGCAAGAAAAGAAATGCATAAGTAATGGTATTGTCATATTCACAAGACTTTTAAAAGCCTGGTACACAATCAACAGAAATAAAAAATTATAAAAACCTTCCCTACTCCAATATATAAAGTTTCTAGCTAGAAAATTAACAGGAACGGTGCATATTGATCCAGAATGGAGCAGCAAGATAAAAGTTGTGCTCTTAATGCTGCACTGAGATCAATGCAGCTGAGGCAAATAACACTAGTTTTTTGACTGTTAAGTATGATGCACACATTATAGCAAAGGAATATAATTTTTAATCTTCTCATATGTGATGAATTCCAGGGAGCCACATCAGGTTGACATATGAACGGATAGGACATATCACTGAAGCCACAAAGGATGTTAAAGCAGTTAGTCAACAGAAATCAGGACTGCTGTCAGCACAGGCTTCTAGTTACAAAACTTACATCACATTAAGATATTCTGTATGAAAGAACATTGATTTAGTAAAGTAGTTGTGACAACATATTCAGAATTCAATTGATATCAAGGTGTAGTTATATCAAATTTCATCTGTCTGATAAAATATGTCTTCAGAAAAGATTATGTACATCTTTGGACACATTAGCTTCCGTCTTGGTTATAGCAAGGATACTCCATCATATAAAGGTTTGTTACTCCACTGAAGATTATAATTTTCCTGGACAAACATCTTGGTGACACTGTGTGTGTCTCTTTGTTCTTATGAGTTTATAGGCTGTTAGTCAGTCTCTGACTTCACAAGTTGTAGGCTATGACATGAAGAGGTAGCTTTGGAAAACAAAAAGATCCTGTACACATACATGTAAAATCTGTTTGACTGCAATGAGTCATGACTATGAATCCAATTTTTCAGGCTGTCATGACAGGTGAGAAATGTTGCTGTGATAAACATATAATGTATCATGACATCACAACACGACAGTTTCCTGGCCTGGCAATGATCCAAAACCATAAAAGTCTCTTCGTCACAAATCAACATTGTCCACTGACAGTGAAGAAGTGGCACCACATATCTTTCCTACAGGTTCACAATAGTCTTGTTTGTTGTGTGATGAGATAAAAGACACCTGTTGTCTTTTTCAAGTGAAGAAAGGCTGACACATCATTTTCTATGACACTCCAGTCAGTCCATTTTCTAATAGACTCCTTATTCATTCACATGTTTCATTATAGTTAAATATCTTGAGATAGATAGAAGTTGTTTGTAAATGTAAGTATTTTTATTGAACGATCATATGAACATGGTCCTTCCATGCCATTAGGGTTCAATTCAGTAGTTGACATTTGGGCACCTTTTAGAGTTTACAATTTACTTCAATTAGATTATGGATGAAATGGTGAAAACATCACAATCAATGTTATGGGCTGACCGAGGTTTTGTAATAAATCAAACAGTATGGCTTGGAATCAGGATCACATCTGTCTTACTAAAAGTTAGGGTCTAAACTGGTTTCTTATGAAGGCAGGAGCCTTCGGTCTGTGACTTGCTTTAATATGCTTACTGACTACAGGGGGCAAGCATACATGCGGTTCTACCAACAGAGGGTTTGCAAAATATCAGTACAGGTTAGCTAATTTTAAATGAGTTACCAGCAGCAAAACATTCCCCAACTGATAGGAGCTGAGCAGGGGAGCAAACCCTCAACCTGCTTCACATGAACAGATTTTTAACCCTTTGCCTTCACCATTGTGCCACCTCACTCTCAATGCCATAACAGCCCAACAAGGAATTAATTTTGTTTGTCATTGTCTTACCCTTATGCATACCCATCAATTAATACCAGAGTGCTTATTTACATGTATGGTATTGTCTAACCAGTAAATTTGGAAGGGGAATAAAATAACACCCATACTTAGGCTTTTCTTTAGGTTACCAAAAAAATACCATGAGAAACGTTGTTACAGAATAGGTAGGTCAATGGGTGCAATCATTTTGCAGCAAAGGAGATCTGTGCTGGATTAGTGTGGTCTGCCTTTCTTCTTTACTGATTGGGTGGTTGCAGTTCAAATCACAGGGCAGAGATCATTATCATTTAACAACACCGTCCTTGGTGACGCTGGGCAATGTAACGTTGTTCCATGAGCATATAATGCACCCCTTATTTTGCTGCTCGTAAACTGATGAAAAAAGCGTAATTTTCATGATTGCACGCCACTTTTTACCACCTTACATGGCACAAAAAGCAGCATCCTGACAATTTGTGTGACGTTTTTTTTCAACGAGTTTGAAAATTGGAATAATTTGGCACTTTTGGTTTGTCATAGAAATACTGTGATGCATAATCAGCAGCTCATTTGCCATCTTTCTCTTAACCTGACGTAATTTAACCTGACGTGTTGAGTGTCGCCTTGCAGCAGCAAACAGACATTTTCTGGGTGTGTAAGGATGTGTAATTATGGTGAAATTGGTTTAAACTGATCTGCCCCTTAAAAAAATATAGATATTTTTCAGAGAAAAACCAGTGAAAACCAAAAATTATGAGCCTTAACAAGTACACACACAACGAGAGTTGAGAGGAAAATGCAATGAAACATCTTGATTGGTTTTCTAATATGTCAGGTTTGATTGATTAAATGCAGAACACATAGCTTGAGAATGATTCATTCCTATGATAAAATGAGTAATGTCATCAAGTTTTCTGCATCACAGGACATAATGTCTCCTTGACCTGTAAGACCTGAGACTGAAAGAAAATGAGAGTGGCAGCAAAAAAGAGCCAAACAGCTTGCTATTAAAGAGAGAAAAGATTTTTCTTTACTATATGAGATATCCATGTTTTACAAAAAATGATTACGTGATAACACTTAACTAAAATGACTTATGAATTCAAACAAATGGTACACTTTTAGTTGCTTTAAAAAAGTTAGTTTTAGTTATGCATGTCATTTTGGTGATCAATATTTGAAATACAGAGAAATAAAAAAAAAGCAAGTGTAACATACTACACTAGTTTGCTACCATCTGTTGTTACACTAATTTAGCAGATAGCAGTTTGGGTTTTATAGCTGTTACCTGCTAGTGACTGATGGACCTAGAATGCAGCTTAATGAGAATTTACTTCTCACTGAAGGAATTGTTGCACTGGAGTAGCTGAATGTGTATGTTTCTGAGAAGAAAATATGTATGTGTGTGTACTGAGCTTGTGGCTGTGGACCTTTTGAGAAATTGCTTGTAAATGTGTGTTTCTGTGCTGTCTAGTTGGAACACAGGGTCAGTCAGGTAGGGCAGCAGCCCTTGAGAAAATAGAGATTAACCTCTTTGGTGAGTGTATCATTAGGTTACAAATGCGGGCACACATTTTTTTCCAACAGAAATGTATTTGAAATACTGGTCCAAATACCAACATTTCCAAAGATACTCTGCCCTTATTGTGAGTCATGCTGATTTACAGGGGAATGCATGCAAAAACGATGCACAATAGATCTAGAATTTTCCATTAGGTGTAGTGGAGCAGCCAAAAAAGCCTTTTAAAAGCAACTTCATTGCACATTTTAGATATTGCTGCCAAGTTAATTGCAGCATCTATTCCAAACAGCATCGAGTATGCCAAAATGTACAGTAAAAGTCATATGTAAGCTTGATAAAAAAAAAAAATGAATTAAGAAAAAGCAAAGCTCTAACAGGAAAATTTAGTGATAGTGTGGAATTTCACAATGCAAACATTTGTGCTCTGTTCAGGTCAAATTGACTTGTTTTAAGAAGACATTTAAGAAAATTATCAGTTCAGTTTGCATATTTGCAGTTTTTCAAAGTGAACCACTTAAAACCTTCACAACCTTTTCCTGCTGTCAAATTGGAAAGAACATTTGCCTTTCATAAAAACACCACCTTTCTCAGTAATAATACTATTACACACCACAGGCAAACCTGATTTGTTGTTGTTGTTGTTGTTCTAAAGGATTATGATTATCAGGATATTGTAGTGTTTTGAGAAAAAGGTCTGCAAAACTCTGTCTTGCTTTTTTTCCTCTCTCTCCTTGCCTTTCTTTCTTTTCTTCCTTTGTGGTTCTCCTAGTGACGGGGCTCAGCTTTCACATTCTTCTCAAGTGCTGTATGACTGACCAGCATAATCCCTTACATGTGAAACCTCAAGATTTAATCCCACCAGGACCTCTGTCTCCAAAGCATGCAAATGCACAATTTGCCTTTGCACACGTTGTGTAATCAAAACCAAATTGTGTGTTTTGTGCCAGGCAAGCACAATTACTCTAAGAAATTAACATAAATGCATTCCAAATATGGAAGCAGTGGATTGATTTCTTGAGGGGAATTGGGTGTCATGAATAATGACTTAGCCTGGGCTAGTCCTTGAAGTCCCTGATGGAAACCAGGTCAGTGTTTTAGCTGCCTGCATGATTAATAGACTGGCTGGTTCTGACATCTAGTGGTGAATTAAGCAGTTGCATTGTGGTGTCTGCTGTGTCTTGAAGGTGGTTAGACCATAGCTAAAGGTTGAATGAATGGATGAAGAGATGGATGAATACACATACATTTGAATGGGTGGATGCAGGGCTGTCCTACTGTGAAAGAGATGCAGGAAAAAACACTTTTGTTCTGTTGGGGTGTTAAACTCAAAACTGACTCATAAACAAATGCTATGATACCAGTGCAACTATTGCTGCGATTAAAGTGCTTAATATAGTGAAGTATAATTACTGTGTCATGTGTTAATTAGTTTGTTCCACTAAATTGACATTATATTGTGTCAGGTAGGGTTGGGTTAAGCTTTAGGTATGAGCAGTTAGTTCAAACTATGGCTTCATTCTTAGAGGGGCTAACAAAAAACTCTACTTGGCTATTTAACCCTATGGCTGTTGTCAGAAACATGTCTGAAAGTTAGAACCTAAAATCTGAGGGATTCATCCATATCTGGAATCCCCCTGCCTTCGCCTGCTGCCCAATTGGCAATGTATAATATCCAACCCTTTTGTCGTGCCTTGTAAGTGGTGGGCCCACAAGGCAGCCCAGGACTCTGCCTAAAGGGTCAGCCCCTTTAGGCAGAGCCCAGGTGGTTCCCATGGGTATAGCCCCGGCCACCAGACACTGACCAGCAAATTTCCTCCTAGGCCTGGCTCAAAGAGAGGGTCCTAGTCTCCCTATTCCTGGAAAGGTAGCTTTTTCCAGAAATAACAGTTTCATAAATCTTCAGTTATCGGTCTCGATCTGAGCCCTCGCTTTGGACTAGTTTTTCTTGGTGGACCCTAGAGGTGACCCAGAGCACACTGGAGGGATTATATTTCTGGCCTGGGAAAGCCTCAAGTGCCCCCAGGAAGAGCTGGAGGATATGGCTAAAGATAAGGATGCATGGGCTAACTTGCTTTGCTACTGCCACTGCAACATAGACCTATAGGTATGCGATGGAAAATGGATGGAACTTTAAACTCACAGTACATCATTACATATTCAAATACTTTAAAAGGGGTCCAGCAAATAACCTTGAACCTTTACATGTTCTTCATGTGGTAGGGTGAGGTGGGGTTCTTTGCAGGTTCTTTTTCAGGGCATATGGGGCTCTTTCAGTGTCTCTAAATATCACAACTGTCTTATTGAGATTTCATTGTTTTATTATAAATTGTTAACAAAGGAAGTGGAGAGACTCTGAAGATGAGCCAACTGGAATGCAATTGTAGATCTCTTGGAAACCTCTGGCACTGTAAGTGCAGGAGAAACTACAGAAGCATTTTATCATATCGTTTTCTCTGGGGAATTCATTTAGTCTCCTGCAAATTAGTTAAAATGGTGTCTATACACTGAAGTTTCCTTATCAGTAGAAGTTCCCTGAGCTCCTGATATGTCAAACAGTATGAGGAAACAAACAGGGCTTTAAAGAATGTGCCCATTATGGTGACAGCAGAGCAGGCTCACAAATCCTGAGTTTCCACTGATGCATAATTAGGTAAAAATGAATTAGTGTCATAATACTTTGACATGAGTTGAATTTATTTAGCATACCTTTTTTAATCTTGGCAGAAAGGCTGCTTAAAATACATCAATATAACTCACCAGCAAAGCCAGCTGTACAATTAAAGACAAGTGCTTAGAGGGGTACTTCAACAAAAATGACAGAGGGTGCTCTTTACAAGGGACTTGGATCAAGAGTTAAAAAAATAGTTCCAATGCACTATTCACAGAATTAAAAGACTGTAATAACTGGCTAATTTAAATGGGGACACTGGACAATACAGTCCATACCACATTTTATTCAACTACATCCAAATATATCCAATACATACATATACTTTTGTAAATGTATGAAAACATGTCAAAGTCAAGTCAGTGCCACAAAGATGCCACAGTTTCATTAAGATATATCACAGTATCACATGCAATTATTTGTTAGTTCTTATGTGCACTCACTCCCTTTGACAAACAGCCTTTTCAATATATTCAAGCATACCTTACAATTTCTTGCTGGTAAACATAAGCCACTGATTTTTGCTTGACAAGTGGAGTGATGGCTGATTAGTGACAAGGTATAATATAACCTCCCCTTTCCTGTTGCTGCTAAATAAGGCATTTATATGTTCTGATTGTAGCTATCTGTAAAAGGCTAGCTGCACTATGATTAGCAGCTGCCAGCTGTGAGTGTGTGTAAATGTGAAGCAGGTTGTTGAAGACAGAGTATGCAGTATATCATCACTCAAATTTCCCTGGATACATGAAAATGAAAATAATTACAATGAATAACAATTGTTTGTGCTTGGCAGAAATTAAAGCTGCTATCAGCATTTCCCTCAGGCACCAGAATTTGAACCACATAATTTCCTATGTCAAATAAATTCACATGAATTTGTCTCTGTGAGAGAGAAAACAGTACATACCAAAAAAAAGGTATTGTAGTAACAAAACAATACTTGCAGTGCAAGGCAATGATCCAGGATATAAAACAGGCAGTACAGTCTACATCAGGATCCCCACTTAAGTAACTCTTCATATGACTAAATGACAAGTATCAACAATTAAAAAGCATCTTTATTTTTTATACAGCATGGAAATACAATTAACATTGCAATGTGCCTTCTTACCAGAAGGAGGAGCTACTTGCATGTGCTTCAATCACATCTTGCCTCAGACACCTGCTACTTCTCAAGGAGGCTCAGTAAATGTGCAATAGATATAAAGATAGATATAAAGATGTATGTTTGAAAAACTATCTGGCTGCTGACCAACACTCTGAACACCTTCTCCTCAAAATATAGTCTTTAGTCTATATTTCCCTAAACCACTAAATTTCCCTGCTGTTGTATTGTTCAGCAATCAACTATTCTCTCTATAAGTAAATATTACAATATTATATAAATATAATGTAATTCATAATATAAGATGGTTTAAATCATCACCAGTCCCGTTTGAACTTCACATCACACCTCACATCTTAACTGTCCCTCAGTGCAGACTATCATGAGCAAAATGACAACAATTCTTGTCCCAGAATGATGTCTGCTGGGATTTGTCACATTTTGTCTTGTGTAGTCACTGTTCTGACTGTAATCAGTGTACAATATAGAGCCTGCTACTTCCTGCCTCCCACCATGACTACTACCATCATGAGCAAATGTTTGTTTTGTTCTGTTTCTTTTATTGAAAAGTGGTCAAACTTTCTGCAATTCTGTGAGTGTAGAGCTAACTTAAGTAGACATTTCAAAATGTATTATATTATATTATATTATATTATATTATATTATATTATATTATATTATATTATATTATATTATATTATATTATATTATATTATATTATATTATACCCCCAATTTATTTTACTTATCTATCCTGTCTCAAAGAAAATGGCCTTACATTTAAGAAAATAACCCCAGTGTAATGTGCATTGTATTAAAATGAGACATATATCCAACACTCTAGACAGACCATTTCATTGTCATGTATCTCACTGGACTGGGCTAATTAATGGATCTAATTAGTATTTTACGGTTAAAAGCAGGTCAGTGGCTGATCTTCTGAACAACTGGCATGGAAAATGATCACTGCTGTGTTGATATTCCCAGGAGATCTGTTCTTATACTGCATGGTATCTTATAGTGGTTATAAAATGATTCAATTATATTTAAATGTTTTTAGAACTTTCTATGAATAAAACATATGGCCAAAGTCCATATGATTGCATATCTAATCACAGTCATTTCACTGTCTCCAGGACTTTGGCTGACTTCCTTTCTGTTTCTGCCTGCTCTCTGAGATGTAGCATCAAGATCTGAAGAAACTACTGTATCTGTGTGGCAGAGCACTAACAAAAATGGCGTAATTAATTCAATGACATCTTAATATGGCTCCTCTAATGTGTGTATGCTCACTCCACAATATTTCCAATCGATGTCATTTCGGATTGATGTTAACATGGTGATTGCATCTTTGATATGACGAAAAATGTTTTGCTCTGAGCTCAAAGGCCCTAATACCCCCATGATACACTTGTTTCACTTACTTTTGTCTGATTAGACCTCTTCTCAGCACTGTGTGGGTGTATACGGTCTAGGCTTACGTCTGCATTTCTGTGGTTTTCTCATTTCTGTGGTGTCCACAGAATGATTAATTCTGTGAATTACTACTTTTATTATTTTGAGTATCTGCAGTCCCTACTGTAACAGGGACTTATATGGATACAAACTGGACATATACATTTGGTGTTTTGTTGGCTTACATCATTCTAATTAATTCATTCAAATTTAAAACACAGAACAGACATGTAAACTGTTTGAATTGCTGTCTGTATGTGTGTGTGTGTGTGTGTGTGTCTGTGTGTGTGTGTGTGTGTGTGTGTGTGTGTGCGTGTGTGTGTGTAAGTAAGTAAATAAGCTTTTATTTAACCTTTTAACATCCACCAGGTCGCCGGCAACCTGCCTAAGCCAGTTGTAAGCAGTAGCATCACACAGTAATTAGTCAAAGCAATTGGCACAATTTGGCCAATTGGAGATGATCGGAGAGGTTCAGGGACAACAGTGACACCACAAACTAAAAACTCCCTAGCTCCCTTAAGGTTAGGCCTAGAGGTCAGGAATTTTATACAGGTTGAAAAGATGTAGAAGGTATATGATGTTCTGCATAGCTCTGGCATAAAGCATGTCCTAATTATTGTTATTCAAATGTGACTCATTATAGATGAGGACCAAAAACACTTTTTTGAGCCTTATTTGAACTTATGTAGTTTTGTTTGTGTTTTAGCCACATGCTAAACAAGCACATTTCCAGAAACTAGAAGATGTCACTTGTCAGATGAAGCCTAATACATGCATCATGGCCTTACAGTATTTCTGTTATAAGCTTTTCCATTTGGGTATGCCAAATAGGCAAAAATTCTATAAAAAGGGTGGATGTTAAGGGGTTAAAAGTGCTTTACAGACACATACACATGCAAAATTAAAACAGATAGATTAATAAAATAGACATGACACAGAGAGAACTCAGCAAAAATGAAATAAAACAGGACATGGAAACAGGAAGGGAGGTCTATAGAAAGACTTGCCAATATAAATTGGTTTTGAGGCGTTGTTTGTGTGTGTGTGTGTGCGTGTGTGTGCCCATGTGTTTATGGTTTCAAATGACAGTGAAAAGGCCCAGTGAAAGGCTCCATCTGGATGAATGACATATGAGCCAGTGTTTCAGTGTTTACTTATCTTTTTCTTTGTGTGTGTGTATGTGTGTGTGTGTCTTTGTGTGTGTGTGTGCGTTTGTGTGTGTGTGCACACGCACATGTGTGTGTGTGTGTGTGTGTGTGTGTGTGTGTGTGTGTGATACATTGTAATACATGTGATTAAACAGGCCATTTATTACCCAATTAACTGAGTTTCTTAAACACATAGATATATTGCAAACTGAGGATCAATAGACTATACCTTTAGACCTACTTAATGGATCTCTTCTACTACAACATTGGTATTCTCAAAGTGCATGTTGGAAGAAAAAAAAAACAGGGAATTCATCATGAGTCTTGAGACATGGGATATGAGACTGAGACCTAGGTGAGCTCTGGAGACTGGAATGCATGATAAAAGAAGAAAACCTGTTATAATATCTACCTATTAATATACCTTGAATATGATATGTTCCTACCTGTTCATTTGTCTGTCAATCCTGAGGGGTTAGAAGATAATTATGCCTTTACTGATGGACTATGTGATTGGGATTGGGGGATCGCACAGTGGATGAAAGAATTGGAAGAGTGGCACACAAAGATAAATCCAACCCTTTGGGTATCAGGACATTAATGACTACTGTGGTCACTCTGAGCCAGATACCACTAATATATTCTACCTGGACATGAATGTACTAATGAGACCATCTTCTCATCGTCATTTGATGAGCCCGTCAGTCTGAACTCTTAATGGAGTTGACCCAGAAATGAAGAAGTCTTTGTAGAAAATCATTTAACAGCAGATGAAAAAAAAAAGTTTTGTTGAGTTCAGTTTAGTTTCACACCTGAAGCTCTCAGATTCTTTGCTGGGCATGTGACATGTTGTTAGTGCTCTTGAGATGTTGTATGTCAACAAAATCAAGAGTCAACAAAATAACAGAAACACCATTACGCAATACAATACAAAACCACCCTGGTGACGCTAAATAATATTCAATTTGTGAGATTGTGTCAATGAGGTGATGAATCAATTGTGGTCATTTTTAAGCCTTTACATTCAAAAAACACCATAAAACACATCCAAAATGTTCTGTAGAGTTGAATCACCATCTTTCTCACACAGTGTCAACAAAACTTGACTGTAAGCTTCACATGGGTTGGACTTAGCATTGCTGTTGTATTGCAATATATTGTAAGGTGTTGCAGTTATTTTGTTTTCCCCCTTGCTGATTTTGAGGGTGTTACCAATGTCTCTGAATATAAGTGACTGAAGGTGCTTGTACCTAGAATTTCCTGCTAATAATAATGAAATATCTAATTATTATTAAATTGCAAATGAAAAAAAGAAAGACAAACAACCACTGAAATGCACAGAAATCAAATTCCTCTTTGTTGGTCAGTAGCTCCTTAGAAACTGTAGAGCTAACAGCACATCCTTATCACATTACTCAATATCAGATGTTCATTTAAATGCTAACTGCAGCCACAGAGTTATTAAAAGTATAAAAAAAACAACAACTGAGTTATCCCCTTGGAAGCGTAAATGAATTTGCTCATGAAAGTTGATGACAATCTGTCTATTACATAATGAGATGTGTGCAAAGTTGATATTTTGGCCTGAGGACCACACATTTCATCCTAGCATTCATTTTCGTGGATCCTTGTCAGGGACCAAAGTGTTTGTCAAAGGGATTGAGGCACTTGATGCAATGTAAAGAGGTACACCCAAACCATTAGAGATCATCATCTGACTGAAGACCATGAACCTACTAATTAAATGAAAATTTATGACAATCTGGATTGTTCCACAAATTGTGTGGACCAAAAGAGATCAGACTGACCAACATCCCTATTGTTAGGCACCGGCACAAACACCAAAAACACTTCTGTTACAGTATCAGTATTTGACATGTATTTTCATAGGCTGACGTAAATGACCTTTTAGACCAATATTTACATGCACACAATGGTTGGTGCCATCCACAATATTTTCATCTGTAGACTCACATTAGCTCTTATTACTAGATTTGACTCATCATCCTGACAACCACACCACAATATGACATCATCAGTCATCATTACCCAAGTCTTTGCAGTAGTCAAGGAAACGCCTCTTGGTCATCATGGAATGGCGGCATTGTGTACAGAGACAAAACGCCCAAGAGGAAGCATAACATCAATTATGCACACACTTAATTCAATGTTATGAAAAGAAGCACAAAAGTCCATTTATTTGTCATAAACTTGAAAATAAGTGCATGAAATGTTTTTATTTGAATGTTTTTTTATTTATTAACTTTTTTTTATAGACTTGAGTACATTCCTTGCACAGTAACAAGAAGGGTTCTGATAATGATAATACCATGTGTTTTGATGTAGGGTACAAAAGGCCAGAGAGGACATAGATAAAGACTTTTTACTTTTCTCATTATTGTCATGTTTCCTCATAAAAGATGTTCCACTATCCAAACATAACAAGCTTGTTTTCTTTAGATCACAACATAATTAGTTTGTGAACACAGAAAAACAGCTTATTATTTCATTTTCTTGATATAACAAGCTTGTCTTGTTGAGATAATAATAATTGTATTATTTAAATAAGCATTTTTGCAAGAAAACTAATGATAAATGAAAAGTAATTACATGTGTGGCCTCTTCAGCCTTCCATAGATAGCATTCTTAGAAAAAAAGACAAAGAAAGCGAAAACAAACAGCCAACAAATGCTTCACTGTGAATGAGCATCTGCTATGGTGAATACAGGCCTATTTAATGAACACTGATCAGTGTCCAGAAGCAATTAACATGTTCCCAGAGAGAGACAGAGAGCCTTACAAAGGCAAAGAAAGGGAGAGCTCACAGGCAATTGCCAAACCCACAGAAGGAGCACTCACCTGAGACTCAACACAACATACTGTGGAGGAAATTCACAGTTCACACTCTTCTCAGATGACAGGAAATGAGGAAATGGGGGTAGAGAAACAGAGGAAGTCGGAGGATGAAACAAAAAAGCAGATATAGAGGCAGGGAGAGGGAGAACAGAGGGATGAAACAAAGAGAGGAGAGAACGTCCCCAGATGGCAGGGCATACGGTGAGATGTGTAGCAGACAAAGCTGGCAAGCTGATGTGACTTGGAGATGAATAAAGGGACAGGGATTGTGTGCATGTGTGTGTATGTTTGTGTATGTGTGTGTGGAGGTCTTTGATCACTCCTCAGAGAGTCATCATTCTTCATTCTCCTCCTCCTCATCTTTAATGAAGATCTCCATTGAAAAAATGAAAATCATCTGCAGTGTTTCAATGCCTAATAATCCATATAAACCCTAAACTATCTATTACATTATGCACTCTATTTATCATGGCTTTTCTGTCTATGTGTTGTTTTATTATCCTGCAGAGGGCAATGAAACACTACACTCTTCACACAGTTGTTTAAGCTCAGTAATTTTTTCACAGAGGTAAAAAACCTATAAGCAAGAATCGGTGTTATGTTTGACATGATCAAACAGGCAACAAGGTATAAACCACTTTAAAAAAAGCAGTACAGATGAAATTCCTTTATGTGCTCTGTCTCTCACTTGTCTTTCTTGATCCATCAAATGCCTTTCTTGATCTCTCTCTGGGGTATATTTACCAGCTTGGTCTGGTCCAACTGCCTGCTATACTGTAAAAACAGAATCTTTAATCGATTCCAACACTGATTGGGCTGCTGGCTAATTAATAATGGATCAGGTTGGCTCAGCCGCTTTGCTCCTAGGTGCTCTGGTTTGCCCCAAATCTGAGATGATAATGGAGTGCAAGATCAATATCAGTTTGGGTCAGGTGTGTGCAGGTTTGGTCAGTGGTGGTGATTGTGGTGTGAAACTTTAAAAAAACAAACAACATTTTCTTTAGATGATTGATAGCGCTGCTCTTGTGGTTGCTGATACTGTATCTAGCTACCTCTTGACATGTAAATTAATATTATGGCTATGCAACATGTGTGAGGTTGAAGATCTGTGTATTCCTTGCTGAAGCAATGATGATCCCTTAGACATAAAAGTGGAGGGAGAAACAACAACAGGCAACTGAGAAAGCACTGATATTTTTAAATTGGGCTGAAATCTGATGCCCAGTCTCACTCACAAACTGAGTCTTCTCTGCCTGATTGTCTGGATTTACCCATTTCAAAAATCACCTGCTTTTGGAACATAGCGTACCCCTGTACAGTATAGTAAAATTACTTTTCTTGATCAAGGTTTTCTCCCCTTTTTTGTCTGACTTCTTCTCCACACCAATCATTCTGACACCTTTAAGGTTTGCAAAAGCTGTCTTTATTAATCTGAAGGTAAAACCAAGCTGAGACAAAAGGTCAAGTGGTGTCAAGGAGGCCAGGAAGTGGTGTAACCGAAGTCAATTATTGATTAGCCCAGTGTATTGACATGGATACAGACACCTCAGACTGTCTGAAAAGCAGCTTCTTTATCGTGAGAACATTTCTATTTAATTTTTCTATTGTTTTCTGTGTCAATAGGATTGTAGGTCTGAGATATTTGTATTCCTCTGGCATGTGTTCTTCTTTTTCTCATGAAAATGTAAAAGTTAAATGTATTCAGTATGTAATTTGACTTTGACAATAATGTTACTTCAAGATCCATGCATCAAAGCTCATTCAAATTTGATTTGACTTGATTTAAAACTGTTATTGAACACAGTACTCTGAGCAAATGTCTGTATCCTCACTGCAACTTGAGGTCTATTTATTTAACGACTCTGCACACCAGATGGAGGACCATGCAAATCACAGTGTTAACTATATGAGCCTTTATTGTCCCTGTTTGTGCAGACATCAAATCAGCAAGACAACCCAGC
Source organism: Thunnus thynnus (assembly GCF_963924715.1). Classification (NCBI taxonomy): domain Eukaryota; kingdom Metazoa; phylum Chordata; class Actinopteri; order Scombriformes; family Scombridae; genus Thunnus; species Thunnus thynnus. Next base: position 20,556,398 of record NC_089535.1, read on the forward strand.
CTAAATCTCATCTGTACTTGAAACGAGCTGAAGAACATGACGTAAATTCTTTTATTTTATTTTTTATTAAATTTCTTTTTAAATTCCCACTTGAAATTTCCAACCTCTGCCCCTTTCAGTAATTCATCTTGCAGGTAACAGGAAAGCTCTTGAGATTCTGAGCAGCTATGCTTGCTAACTGATGTAAAGCTAATATTTTTTGATACACCCAGATGGTTTCACACCTGTCTCTCCGAACATAACAGGTTTTATTGCCATGCAGTGCCATAAATTTGAATGAACAACACATTTTAATAGTAATCTGAGCAGTAAAAAAGCCCAAAATCCAAGGTTTTATGGATATCAGCAGACAAGAGGTTATACAGTAGAGATTTGGTTGATGTCATGTAATTCAAAATTACACAGTAATACATGTGCACTGTACATATGAAACTGTAAAAGGCTCATATTTCAAGATATTTCCAAAGGCAGAAAATCGAGGTGTATGATGCCAAACCGTGCAGCTGTGAACATCATGCAAACCATGCAGCAACATTTAGGAATCATGAAGAAGATCATTATGTGAACAAACATGTTGGGCAAGGGGTTCGTGGGTGTGCTCCTGGGTTTCTGTTGAATTCATGAGACATCTGGCATCCCTGAACCCCCTGCCCTCTATCCCAACACACACACACACTCTCACACACACACAAATTCCAAGACCTGAATAATGAGTTGTCGTGTCTCTCTCACACCCTGGGACCTCCATTCATGCCTCATCCATTCACGTCATCTTCCAAATCCATCTCTTGCTGCTGGAACTCTCATGTGTTATATGCTCTTTCTCTCCATATCACACATACACACACACACACACACATGCACACACACAATGACATGACACAAAGACACATACTGAGCATCAGGATGGGGGTCAGGTCATGTGCTGAGAGATGAGACTTCTATTGAGAATAATTACAGTTGAGGATTGGTTGCTCCCTGGCCTCTTCAGTATAAACAGCTCTTATTGGTCAGGCTGGCACAAGTCTGGCCTACCAGCTGCCCTGTTTGTCTCAGGTGGTAAAAGCAATTATTATGATTAATGAAGATATTATTTATCATAGTAGATAATTTGACAGAAGAGCTGGCTCTAGCTGCTTGCCACAATGGCTGCCATTGTTAATGTCCTCATAATGAATCTACTTTGAATCCTTGTGGTAAAAACTACCAAACACAGAGGTGAAATAAGAATAATTTATAAAATTGACATTTGAAAGAAAATGTCAATATCTTGTCAGTTTGGTGCTTGGTCATTTTGTTTGCTTATATAATTATTTGCAATGTCTATTTTTACTTGATGACACCGTCTTGTTTCAGTATAGCCTCTAAAGCCTGCTGTCTAGAAAGGGCACTGCAGACAATAGAGATACAGTCATAATGTAAAGCCCTCGACTGAGAGAAAGAATGAACCTGAGCATTTATAAAGGATATTCATTTGGAGGGCTTTGTGTTTTGAGCCAATAACAAATAATAAAAATGTCTGTTATGATGAAGGTAAAGGTACAATTGGAATAGCTTACACTACATTATCTGAATTACTGTACAGAACCAGTTTTACTGGTATGTACAGATGATGCGACAAAATGCAAAATACAGTATCTAACAAGACTTATCAGAATTAATATGTAATTTTTGTTAACCCCCGCACTAATGCGGTGTACCATTTTGTGATGAAGCGTAGTAAAACTAGCATTTATTTACTATATATGAAGATTATTTCCATTTTAACTGTCACATACAGTCCTTGTACTAATGTTCAAGTCATCCTAAGTCCTCAACTGAAACACACACTGTTACTGTGACAGACAAGACAAAGCGGTTATTAAGCTAAAATAAAATGCTAATAATGTTTGCCATACAACATACAGTACTACCAGAATAGGCTTGTAACAGTTTTCAGGACAGCATCTCTTTTGTTATCCCTTGCAAAAGAGATCTTGATCGCAATGAGATTACCTGATTAAATAAAGGTTATATATTTAACAACCTAAACAGAGTATCTTCCCTATTATAGCAACAAATTGTCATCAAAAACAGCCGCAAAACTGCTTTGAATCACTTCTCATAGCTACCTTGATTGTTTAAATATTCAAGCTTTTCAACATCAAAAATTCACAAAGAAAGCACAATATATCAAAACTATGTCAACGCAACTCAGTGTGAAGCCATTAACAGATCTTCCATCAAAAGATGGGAAAGTTTTTCTTTTTGAGCATCAACAACTTTGCCCATTTTCTTATAAAAGTTAAGAGGTTGCTCCACTGGCTAATGGAGCGGCTCTGAAATGTTTCAATTCCTTTGTGTGTTTCTGTGCGTGCGTGTTTGCTTTTGTCTTTAGAGCCATCAATAACAGCTCAGTGATTCAGTAGGTTAAGGTGACAAGGACACATGTGCACACACACACACAAACAAGGTGCCATACACCTTCTGTCATGTAACCTCGATTACCTAGGGGATGTGTATTGCTTAGGACAGCTTAATAACACTGCTGAGAAAGGCAGATCTCTCGTCAACTGTGTGTGTTCTTTGAGCGCATGTGTGCAGTTGTACCTAAAACGAGGAGGTGACAGCAAACATTAATGAGTGGATTCAATGATCTAATCTAATTAATTCATATTTTCTCCCTTTTTTTTTTGCTGCACAAATATTGGGGAACAGACAAAGACCGAAAGAGAGAGAGCGGTAATAAAATAAGGCTGGAGGGAGGTAGAATGGACAGAAGTAGATGTGAGATACAGATAGAGGAAATGAGGTAGCAAACACAGGTGTAGTGAGGGTTAGAAGAAAGGATGGGAGCCAGATAATTTATTCAGTCAGTATGTAAATAGTGTGAAGTATAATGCTATTAGCTGTGATTATATTAGGCAGCTATTTCAGGAGAGAATCTACACCCAGCTGCTATCACAGATGTTAAAGGAGACGAGTGGAGTGGAGAGGAGAGGAGAGGAGAGGAGAGGAAAGGAGAAAAGAGGAGAGGAGAGGAGAAGAGAGGAGAGGAGAGGAGAGGAGAGATTTATGTAACTTCTCATGCGTGCAACCAAAGGATTTATTAAAGTCAGACAAGCCATATACAGTATGTATGGGTATGAATGTTATTTATTGTGTCCATGCTCATACATAAAAACTGAGTGTCCGTGAGCGTGCATCTCTTTAAAAGGCAGATTCCCTCCCCTATGGGTATATGCATGAATGTTTGCATCCCTGATCATTTGTGGTTTTCTTTGTGTGTGTCTATGTATGCCCATGTACATCTTTCTATAGCAGCACGCATCCCTATAAAGTCATGTAATCGCACACAAGCCTGCAGATCCAGCATTTGTGTATGTGAGAGTGTGGGTCTGTGTGTGTGTGTGTGTGCACCCTCTCTACTTCTTCCTCGCCCTCTTCCCCCCTTCTGTTCCTGTGTTGAGGTATCCTTGTTCTCTGTATTGTGATGTTTTTATCTGCGTGTGATTGCTACAGTTCCCCTCAGCCAAAACACACAGCTCTCTGAAGGCACACACAGTGCCAGCTTTAGCCGCCCTCTGAGGAGTATACGTCAATAAAATATGAGCTCCAGCATACACACAGCCTAACAGACACTCACTCTAACTCGCACATTAACACACACACCGAGGCCTGCCTCAGCCTGTGCGTTTACACTGCTGTGAACATCAACACTAAGTGGAAGTTTGCACGCAAACATGGCGGCCACGGGAGTTACCTCAGGCCAGCTGCTCTGTCATCCAGCGAATCAAGCGTACCCCTGTGTTCCCTGCCCATCATAACTGATTCTGATTTGACTGTGGGGTATGTTTAATTAATGAGCACCATTTGTCCTTTTATATCGTGGCCTGATCTTTCAAGACCTTCCCATCACTCCTAAACCCCCTGCAAAGAAGATGAAGATTGAGGAAGACTGACACGTGTAAGGGAGAGAGAGCGAGGGGGAGAGAGAGAGAGAGAGAGAGCGAGAAAGAGTGAGCGGTTCCCACATGGGAATGTGTGCGTGTTGGGTTAGCGTGGGAACTGTTGGTGCAGCAAGGCTTGTTTGTTGGTGCATCAAGTGACAGCAACTTCATGTGAAAGTTCTTCAGGCTGAAAGGCTTAAAGTGGGCATCTAAGTAGTGGAGAGGATCAGAGAGCCGGCACGTACACACACACACACACACACACACAAACACACAAACACACAGTGCATCTACACATATATTGCAGGTACTGACTAAGGCTTGTAAACAATGGCCATCCCACCACCACCAGTTGGGCAATTTGACCCTAAAAAAAAACAAAAACATAAAAATGTAAAAATATTTTGCCACTGTACTGTAGATAAGAACAAAGAGAAATTGCTGTGATCACACAATAAAAGCTAATGTTTGAATCCAAGTTATTTTGCCAAATATGGCAGATCACCAGACCAAGGACTGACAGGAGGTGAGAAAGTTTAATCTCAAAGCAGGTGTTAAGCATCTTTTTGAATGTTGCACTTCATTTAATAGACTTAATAGACTTTGTCATTTTCATTTTTTTTTTTTTTTGCATTGCTTTCTGCTCATATGGATGGCCCTATCTTTTGTTTCTATTTAACTGCTAAGAATTCCCTTAATGTCTGCCCACCCTTCAACCCTCCACTAACACATTTAATTGCCTTCTGTATGTCCAACTGCCTGTCTGTATCCTGCCAAGAGTGGAATGCACAACCAATTATCCCTATAAATGTCCACTTATCTCATCTCCTGCATTAAATCTTCAAACCAAAGCTGAATTGGAATGGATCACCTTGGACAAATCAATGCCAGAACTGGACCACAGAGAATAATCTTTAAGTTTCGCGTCGAGCTCCTTCCTGTTTTCACTCATTCGATTTATAATGGAACTGCCTCTGAAGTCTTTGAGTATGAATTACGGAGGAGCTCTGAGAGGTTAGTCGGCAATGATACCAGAACAACTGACTCCTACAACAACTGTAGGTGGAGTGACAAGGTCAAGATCCCTCACCGGCTTCCCACACTATTGGTATAAGTACAGCTTCGAGGAAAATGAGTATTTTTCTCCTGTTCTACTTACTTTGGTTATTAGAGGGTTTTGAGAGCCTAATCCACCAGTTTGTCATTGTGACAGTTACACTCTCTACACCATACATGCTTTAGCTGTATTTAACACATCTGCCTTACACAACAGACACAACAATAATCAATATAGTGCCAGTCACATTAACAGCCCATGCTTCGTAACTGTGACTTGTCTTGTTTTAGGTTTCAAGTCTTTTTTTCCTCTGACTTTCAGGGAGTGTGTTGGAGTGTGAGTATATATACAGTGTATACATATATCTATATATATTTATATATATACAGTGCATACAGTACATAGTGTAAGTAAATATACTGTATATGTACTTTAACAACACACTTAACTCAACAAGGACTCTTTGAACCACAGAAATGTTTTGCCTCATTCAAGTTTGAAGCTCTGTCCCCTGTAACAGTTCTGTCAAACTTTGCTAATTAGTATTGACAATGAGAATTGGATTTATATTAATGAGTGTGTTATCACTTTAGATCCAGACTATTGGGGTATTTCATGGTCTGGCTGGGGGGACGTCAAGCGTGGATTGACGTTCGCAGACCATTTATGACAGTTTCCCGACCATGAGTCAAATTTAGTCAGACACTGAATCCTTTACTTTGTTAAAATTATTAATAGTCATCTTTTTTTTTTATAAATGGTGAACATATATTTTGATAGGTGGAGTATGACTCATACTTAACTATATTTTGCTTCTGATTTCTTTCTCAAAATGATTTTCATAAAACTTTTCACCTCTATTTTTCCTCTTTCTCTCTCTTTATACTTTCCTTTCTCTCCATTTCCTCTTCATGCTTTCTGTTTGTTCTCGGTCTACCTTTCTCTCACTCTCTCTCTCTCAGCTATACCTTACCTCCCCACCCTTTCTACCCATCCTACTTCACCTCCACTTCTTTCTTTTGGCCCCTTTCTTTCTTCATTTCTTTCTCACCTCTCTGTGAATGGACAGGGGTGCTCATTAAAGCCATTCTTTATCATTTAATGAAGCCATTGGATTAGAGGTGATGCTTCGACCAGTCAAAGGGGAGAAGTGAGGAGGGGCATTGGGAGCAGAGAGGAGGTGAAGGAAATCAGCTACTGGTTGCACCAAGTGAACATGTGTTTCATCAATACTAAGTCCATACAAAAATTTCAGTTTGAAACTACAGCTTTTATTTATTTAGTTGCACCATTGAGACTAAAACTGTGATGAAACATCTTTTTTATTTCCTGCCAAAAGAAAAAAAATGAAGGTCCTTGGCTGAAATTTATTTTAGAAATGTATTTTTATACTTTAATGGATACTGGCAAAGACATGCAAAAGGATGCAGATTTTCTAAGCTTCCTCAGCTCTCACACAGAGGAGACCATTATCTTGCATCACACTATTTATCATATTCATGATCATTAATATGATATCTGCCATTATCACTCTACATCAGGTTAATCTTTATGTGATTATGAAAGAAGAATACTTCTTTTTGTTACACATGGAAACACACTTTTTAAAACTGCAATAAAATCCTCAACACTCCAGTATAGAAAGTCCCATTTTAGCAACTGAAAGTTAAACATGAAAGAATGACACACATTTTTCTGTGACTTTGGTTGCTTCTAAGGGGGAGAGGTAAAGAACAGATATCTGATCTGATATTCATATTCAGACCACATAAGAAAAAAGTTTTGATATTCAGCTTGAAGAAGAGCGGGACTTCAAGCTTTGTCCTGATGTCGATCCTTGGGGGGATAGAAACATCAATAAGGTGTTGGTGCTTTTAAGTGTGGATGCAGGCTGTGCTTGTATCCTGCTGACTCCAACCAAGGAGATGTACTGTCAGTTTGAGATATCTTGGCTTTAAAAGACAAGAGAGCAGGCAGGCTCAACTCTCTTTCACTTTTGCTGTCTTTTTGTCTTGTTTCCTCTTTGTCTTTGCCCCTGTATCACCACTCTCTCTCTTTTTGCTTTCTCCATCTATCTCACTGTCACTCACCTCTATCACTCTTTATTTCTTTTTCTTCCTTTCACTACCTGTGTCTCTCCCTTTCTTTTTTTTTTACTATCTTTATGTCTCCTATTCTGACATGCTCTGTTTCTTGTGTGCTCTCTTTTTGCCCAGCCTTTTTTTTCTTCTTTTTTTCATGACTTCATTTGTTCCTCTTTTTCTTGCACAATAGGAAGCAAAAGTTGAATACAATCATAAAGCCCATAATAACAAAGTTATCCAAAGACTTCTTGGGTAGGACGACAAACTGAGCCCATTCAGTCAGCCAACATTAAAACTGAAGGCATTGAATATGGTTATCTGTCTATAGTGGAACCATCATCTCAGACCAGTTAGTTTTATAAACTGGAGATTAAATCAGTTTGTGAGAGTCAGCTATTACTTTCTAGACAATTGTCACATCATGCACCGCTCTGCAGAAATTAATAGTTTTAGAGAAACGCAAGGAGAAAAATCGTGAAACTATTTCAATAAAGTGGAATAAAACCTATGAATAGTATCTATTCATAGGTATACTTGTTAGTAGGGGCTTCGCCATCTTTTTAAAGTTTTTTCTTCTCACTTACATTAGTGGATTGTAAATAGACACCAACATACAGTAGGTAAGGTGGAGTGGAACCTAACGTGTGCATTGATCGACTGTGGCATTCCTGACCTATGTCGGAATCAGGCTGCAAAATATCATCCCGATAATGGCTGATCCAACAGCATTCCAGTGTCAAGAAATGAGAGTTGGGAGTAACTTGTCCTTTTTTTCCATTTCCTTTTTCATTTTTTTCATTTTCTCTTGCCTGGTTTTACAATGTTATGATGTGTTCTGTGTCACTTTGGACACCGTTAGTTGTTGACATCCATAACCTCGGGAGTCTGCCTCCGCCATCATGCCAGAGGTTAGTGCCATGATTAGTTGAGGTTAAGTGTGTAGTCTGATATCTCTCGGAGCAAAGTCAGGTAGATCTGATAACCGAATAAGACTGAGGGTGCTTTCCATTTGCCTGAGGTGTAGCTCCTTGCTTCACTCACTCGTATTTCTTCCTCACTCCTTAGCTTCTCCCAACAGGAATGCGAAGAAGAGACCCAAGGGCAGGGGAATTTTATTTGCAAATGGGAAATCCTCCCTCATTCCAGTGTCGTTTTGAGGATATGGAAATTACCCATGACGCACAGCATCTCAACATTCAACTTTCAAGTGTGAATAAATCAGTAACAGCAACAATTTAAAAGAAAAACACCCGGCATCTGATAGCTGCTGCTGATTAGATTATTTATCTACTGTGGAGTCAGGGTATTGCAGAATGTGACTGATTTGACACCACCAGGCAATTAAAATGTGTTTATTAAAGAAGGAGCAAAACAGACATGAGGGAGCAATAGAAACAGCTGCAAATGCTCTAAAAAATGTGCATTATTATTTTGTGAAAGACCAGAGGTACAGTAAATCAGATGTCATTTTCAGGCTCAGGCTGATGTTACAATGATAACTTCAACTTTGGAGCTGCATTGGACTGTATAGTTGTATATATTATGATGGGAGGAAACATGATTAGCTGAATGGAAGACACCCACAGCAACAATCTGAAATGTAGTGTGATCCTGACAATAGTTGGTTAGGATATAACAGTTTTTTGGCCATTATTGGCTAACTAGAGGAGACACATGAATATGAGATGCACATGATTTATTGTGGTAAGTTCTGCTGCAGACCCAGACTCAATGGACTGCATAAACCGAGGCTGGAGCAGATCGCTCTGTAGGAAGGCGATCTGCCCCAGTGTTCTGATAGAAAGTGGAGTTAGGGTGGTGGTGGGTGCCTATGAGACGAGCAGCACAGAGCATGAGGAAAACGTTCTGTTTATTTAATGGGGAGAGGTGCTATAAAAGCCTTGAATATATGCCATGATTGAGTGAATGAGATGAATTGCAAAATGGAAGGAGAGAGGAGAGGCTGTACCAGGGAGCTTGGTTTAGTCTCATTGTCTCAGGGAAGAAGTGTGTGCTGCTAGGTGCTTGAACCATTAGAAACATTTGCAGAACCGTAACAAAATAGTTTTTATAATTTCTGTTCATTTTAACCATCATCCTACCAACATATTTAACATACAAAGACTACCGACTGGGGTCCCTGGGCACCCCAAGAATAAACTAGTGTAAGAAACAACCATCATAGCAAAATGTTAAGTTATTTCTTCTCAAAACAAAAAAACAGATAATTATTATTTTGGGAAAGTTAATTTAACCCTAACCCTACTGTGTAAAACAAAAATATATACTTTTCCTTAATACAAATTGCAGCTTTTATCCCAAGTACTGTCTTTCCACAAAGCCTTCAAAATGACTGACAGATTGCCCCTACCTCCCTTGATAGTGTGTCATACTTTAAATTAGATCCATTAGTTCCATCTATTAAAACTGCATCGATGGAATTGGCTGCTTTTGACTGGGGTCCCCCAGGACCCCAAAACATTGGTATTTTTAAAAAGCACTAATTAAAACAGAAACAGAAAACAATGATATGAAGTCATTAGGAAGAAAAACTGTTTGACAAAGTCATGAAAAATTGGAATGATAGAATAAAGCACCTGTGAGATATGACAAAAAGTGAACCTCTGGGGTCTGCAGGTACCCTAGTCAGTAGGATTAAAGTTAAACAAAAAACACATCACTTCCTGTGGAGCTCTCCTCCTGTTTTATTGTTGTTGTTTGTGGGATAAGTTACAGCAATCCTGATCTATGTGTCAATGTCTACAAAAGCTGTATTAGATGAAGCTATCACTGAATGACTTTTTAAAATTTTAAATCCTCTCTATTTTTCTTCTCACGTCTTTCCTCTCTCCGTTTCTCTTACTCTCTTTCTCTTCCTCTCCCTCTCTCTGTCTCTCTTTCCTTTCTTCTCCCCTCTCTTCTTCCCCCTTCGCTTTGCTTTACATTTCTGTTCTTCCTCCTGATCCTCTCCCTCTCCTTCCTTTCTTTTTCTCATTTTCCCTCAGTTTCTCTTCTCTCACATCACCCCGTTCTCTCTCTCCCCCCCCTGAGTCTTTCCCTCTCTCTCTCTCTCTCTGCTCTCTCTCCCTTCTCTACCCCCCCACCCTATAGGGATAGAGACTCAGTAGAATTACCATCCTCTTGATCTATAATTACCACACAACTCTCTCTACCCCTGGCTCTCTTTCTACTTGCTTGCTTGCTTGCCAGCCTCAGAGTGTACATAGGATACATACATCATCATTTAAACATTTTTTTCCCGATAACAGCCTGATCCTGTTTGTGTGAAGGAATATAAGAATCAGTGACATGTTTAGCAGAGGATGTTGAACACATATTGTGTGATAATTGGATAATGGTATGGCCTGTATATTGGATGAGCCATAAAGAAAACATGGAAAATATGATGTCTGATGTCTTTTATTGTCTGATATGCGTTAGATACAAGGTACATCACACACAAGCAGTGGGAATGCTAAGTGGATATGAAAGTGCACCATTCATCTGCCTCAGTTGTCTCATTTGTCAGTGTATTTCCATCCTTTTTTGACTAACAGCTAATAAATTAATGACTGATACATGCAATCTTTTTCTCTTTTATGATAGCTTGTTATCTAATCATGGTGGTCTGCTAATGACCTCTTGATGCCCAAAGCATATACTCACTTCACCTTCACAAAGCTGGTGGCTGGAGTGTTTCCTCCACCCCTCTCCTCAATTTTTCTAATGGAATCATACAGTGTGCATTTTTTCTCAAGCTGAAACATTGCAATGCGACGGATTAATCCAAAGCCTGAATTTGAACTGCCTGGAGTGCATCTCCTTCAGTTTTGGCTCTCCCCAGTTCTTGTCTTTTGTTCTCAGTGTTTTGGAGCAGATACAAGAGATAAAGAAGAGATGGTACTAATAGATTATAAGCTATCATGCAGAAATTTACTACAGTTTGTGGATATTTACAAGGTATACAATATAGAATGGAATACTGTAAGATGAAAAAGATTCCAGACTAATACAGTATGTTTAGTAAGAATATTTTACACTTTGTCACGCAATCACAAAACTGACAGGTAATATCATAAAAGTACAGTAATCATAAGTAGCAGCCCAATATCTTTACATCTATATTGCCAAAATAAACAATGCAGAAAAGGTAAAATATGGCTTTTTTAACTTAGAATACTTGGACTGATCATCTGTCACTGATTTTAGAAGACTGTGGATGTTTGCTTTTAATTTAATTTGAAAAAAAAGTCATTTAACTGTATGTACAATATAAGATGTGATAGCCAAACGATGAGGGAGGACAGCGTTGTTTTATATACACTTTTGAGATGAAAACTGTGGATGACTGTTTTAATGAGTTGGAAACTTAAAAGAAGATTCAAGTTTATTTCAACCTGATGTATGTCCCATAAACGTGGCCATTGTGGCTCTGTGGGTCATGCTAATTGTCTCTCCAGCTCTGTTATAGAGATTCGTGGAAACGCACAAAAAGACATTTATTGCACAAAACGACAAAGACTGGGGCAAGGTACAAAGCCTCCTACAACTTTCCAAATAAACATGAATCATTTCGTTTGTTTCTGAATATGAACGACAGTAAACACAGAAACTAGCCACCTATAGCAGCATTATGGCTAACATAGAGATAGAATAGAGATCTATATCCAGGGTACCTTGCACAACAGTTTGTATACATGCGGAGACTGTGGATGGCTCAGCGTCTGATCCTGCTAGAGAAGTAGTCATTTAGTAGATGAAATAAATTGGTTCATGCCAGCAAGTTTCCAAATTGCATGGATAAAATGATAAGATACACACAGTTTTCGTTTACATCCTGTAATTCCTCACACAGTATGTTATAAACGCATTTTTCTTACTTTGAGAAGCTGAACGTTTGGTTCGGCCGGCCTCACTCTTTTCTTCCCGTTGATTTTGTGGAGGTGAAACAGTCTCCAGGACAACAATGATGATAAATGCTAAAAATCTATTTGTAGTAGTTAAACAGCTGGCATTACTCTCATTCGCGGACATTTCTGGATTTTCCAAGCCTGGCAGCAACAGGTCCGACTCTGCAGAAAAAAGTTTCCCTCCTCACTCGGCAGGAACACCAGCAGTTTCTCTGAGGTAGCCGTTGCTGTACGTTGACTTTCCTAACGGTCCTGTTGCCTTTCTGCTTCCATTATTCGTTTTTTCCTCTTCCATTTGTTTTATCTCCTCTCTGTGTACTTGCTCAAATAAATACAGCTGGCCATCAAAGTGAAATGACTCTTGATCGTCCTCATAATAGTCCACAAGCTAATCCATCATTGCACTTAGTTTTTTTTTAGTTTCCTTACAGTCTAGCCGCAGTGAAAATCAGCCTACATGTAAACAAACCGGCGTGCACAGATGAACATGCAGGGTGGTTAGGTTGGCCAGCATGTTGCCCTGTATATACTGTAGATCTCTATCCAGTTAACCATAATGGCTGCTACAGGCAGCTAGTTTCTGTGTTCACTTTTGTTCAGACTAAGAAACAAACATTTGAAATGATTCATGTAATAATCATGTTTATTTGGAAAGATGTAGCAGGCTCCACACGTTGCCCTGCATACTCAACATTTTGTGCAACATACAGTACCAGTCAAAAGTTTGGACACACTTTCTCATTCAAGTGAATGGGAAGGTGTGTCCAAACTGTTGACTGGTACTGAACATCTTTTTGTGAATCCCCCGAATCTCTATAACGGAGCCAGAGAGAGCAAAATCAGCATGACACATAGAGCCACAATGGCCATATTTATGGGAAATACTGTATCAGGTTGAAATAACCGGAATTTTCCTTTAGTAAAATCACTCTGTCTTTTGTATGATGGGATTAATAAAGCAGTATGAGGCAGTGACCCATTATACATGTACTTTGCATCTATGGCTGATTTGGGGCCACAGTGGCTGCCGGTTTTTAACAAGAGCATCACTTGATAAAATGAGTCAGTCAGTCAGTTGTTTAACTATGATGAAATTAATAAGGCAGTAGATGAGGCAGTGAGGGTAAACACAGTTTGTAACCTACACTTCTATTCTTCTCAACATCTATTATTCATCGACCAAGATGATTCTTTCATGAGGCAAGCTAGTTGCACATAATTCATAACGCAGGCTGCGGAAAGTAGGACAGAGTGAGATACAGGCAGAGAAGGGGGGAAGGGGAAGAGGAGGATGAGAGGGCTGAGTGAGAACGAGGGTGACGAAAAGGATGAAGACAGAGAGAGTGTCAGGATGAGGAGGTGAGAGAGAAGGAGAGAGGCAACAGGAACTGGGTTTACGAAATACAATTGAATGAGGGGGAACACACTGCAGAATCTGTTCAAGTTCACCACAGTGGGAGAAAAAGATGGAAAATTGGGAGATTAAAGGCATGAGAAAGAGAGATGAAGGGAGAGAAAAACTGAAAAATGTAGGGGAGGAAGAGAGATTGTGAAAAAAAGAAAGAGAGAGACCGAGAGAGCTTAAGACAGGGGAGGAGGGTTGCGTCTAGTCGATGTGACAGACATCTCTATCAGGCGGAGGGGGGAGGAGTCTGCAGTGAAGAGAGAAGTTTATCATTGGTCCTTTGTTTTACCAAAGAAAGAGGAGAATACATTTGTTCAAGCTTAACTGTGCTGCTTGGTAGGGAGACTAATGGTTTCCCTGCATTCTGTATTTTCCCCAGGAATCCACAGCTACGGCGAGGAGAATCCATCTTGCAAAAGCAACAATAATGGAGCATTAACCCACCAAATCACCTCTATTCTTATACTTAATTTGGTATCACATTCTTGAAAGGAAATTCTTCTTACTTAAAGCAGTTGTATTTCAATTTGTCTTCAAAATCACTTCTTGCATAAAATGTTATGAAACAGTTTTACTGCCTCTGATGCTGCTAGAGTTCGAATGAAAGAAAGACAGCAAGAAAGAAGAGTGTACGTGAAGAAAAAAGACAGGTGTAATTCTCTGGTTGAAGAGGTGAGATGAGAAGACAAAAGTTCAGATCACTTTTCTTTAGTCTGGTGCTGGAAGTGAAGAGATTAGAATTCAAACATCATCTAGCTGTGTGTGCATGTGTGTGTGTGTGTATGCGTGTGACTGTGAGATAGACGGAAAGAGAGGGAGAGAGAGATCACAGAGAGGGTGTGCACTTTCTCCCCTGCTATATAGCTCTGGGCCATGTACATAGCAGAAAGTCACGACCCCAAAGTACAGTACATGGTTTGAATTCCAATAAGTTTTTGACTGAGATAGCGTGTGTGTGTGTGTGTGTGTGTGTGTGTGGGCAGGAGGACGGGTGGGTTTAAGCGTATGAGGGATAGTACTCCTTTGGGAGCTGAGAGCAGAAAATATAGAATGCTGAATTGTGACAATGACACACTATCCTGGTACACAAACAACACATTTGCGCACGCAAACATACACACACACACACACACATGTACATCATCCACCCTTGGAAGAGGTGTGAGTGTAGGGCAGGACAAGGTGACCGCAAATGGAGTTGGAACAAGGCTAAGCATCTTGGCACGTGCTACCATATACTATGTTGCCATTCCGGTAAACTGGAAAAGAAAGTGTGTGTATAAGACCTAAAAAAGAGGAGCAACAGAGGGAGCAACAGTATCAAGGCGACGAAACTGGGTCACACAGGTTCAAAAGAGTACGGCAGTCTTCATGCTCAAGTGTTGTTGAGCCGTTTGAACACATGCTGTGTCCAAAATCACTCCCTAGTTCACCCATTCACTACTCCCTATATGATAGTAACTCACTAGTTTACTAAAGTGAGCAGATGCACATCAATCATAATCATTTTGCATCATCCCTGACAGGTGTCACATGGATATAACCTTCACATCTAATGTCAAACATTACATTGTGTGATTATTAGCATAAAGAAGTGTACATGCCATGGCACTACGTTTTCATTTCATTGTGGGAATTTTTGAAGGGCTCTACACAATTTTTAAAACACTAAATATGGTGCAGTATATCTGAAGTAAACAGATTGATTTTGGAGACAGTCACAATCAGCAAATCAAAACTACATACTAATTCTAAGCAGGTTTTGAGTATGTAGTGTGTTCACGCTGGGAAAAGTGACAAAATTTTGTATGCATTTTTTTTTAAGTGTGATTTTTTTTATTTTTGAGTGTGCTGTCATTATCCAGCAATCCCGCAGAGTCCGCACCATTTGAGGGGTAGATGTCAAAAGCAGTCAAAAGTCAAAAGTAGCCTAATGACTTTTTTGCTGTAGCCATTCGCCATATCACTAAAATGTGTCCTTAGTGATTTGAGTTTTTTTCCTTGTATGTAGAGGATGCTATATAGAGTTGTATTTACATGTACAATGGCTATTTGTTTAAAAATGGGACATTGTTTTCTATTCTATTATAACTAGAATGTTACACTAAATACAGCATCATTACATCATGGTTTAATTTTCCTCACTTAGATACATTATTTATTACATCATTTATTTTGGTTTAATTTTTTTTTTTTTTTTTTAACTCAACCAATATTTGCTTAGTAAGAGAACATGGCATTGTAATCCCATGAGCACATTACTGTGGTTTGCAAAAAGCTTCCAGATTTATCCTGGTTTATATTTCGGTTCCCCATCTCTTTCTCATTGTGTGTGTGTGTGTGTGTGTGTGTGTGTGTGTGTGCGTGCGTGTGTGTGTACATGTTTGTGTTATTAAATTTACGCTCAGTCTATTCTTTTGTATGATTGTGTATGTATCTCTCTGCTTATATGGCAATATCTGTGCAGGTAATGCATACATCTGCACCTTTTTGCATTTGCATTTTTTACTGTAACTATGTTTATATTAATGTGCGTCTGAGACACAGTGATGCACTTAGGAAAAGAGCACTTGGAAAAGAGTTTGTTGCTCATATTACAGTATAACTTACATATAACAGTCCTTGAAGTAAGCAGTTCTCAGACAGTCTGATGGCGTCTCTGAATGCTAATGCCATTACAGCACTTCAAGCAAGAATCATCAATAAGCTTACTTGGCAACTAAATAATCCTTGAGGTATATGGTATACTGAACAAATATAGTTTTTAGTTTGTAGTAAGTCTCTTGCAAGCTTGCATTACTGTATGCATTAAATGAGTGAATGTATCAATTTCTGTTCTTAATTTGTGATAAAATCATCCTGCCAGGCAGTATTTTGAAATTATCTTGCAACAATATCAGAAAATGTGAAAAATTACAGAAACTAGCCATTATATGGTGTCTGTCTATCACTACAAAGCAAGTTGTGTTCAGAATAATGAGTACAATACTGTTCACATACTGTACATAGACCACTGATTTAATGTTATTGTTGATAAATTCAATATCTCATTAACATTCCAGCCACTCTGTGAGAGACACTTTACACATTCACCATGATTTTTTGCCTGATTGTTGATTTGATTTAACTCTAAAGGCAACATAGACCACACTAGCAGAGAGCTACGGTACCAAAAGTCCATTAATCAAGTAGTTTTTTCCCCATCAGGACAATGCACAGCGCTTTTTTCAGTCCTTCGTGATATATTTGGAGGTTGTATGCACCAAAAAGACTTACAGTACAATATTTCATCTCTAATAGAGGCAGAGGGGGTCATCATGGGTCACAAATTGTTAGAAAGGTCACACAGAGAGGTGGAGGGCACTCAAGGTCACCAACCTTCACTTGATTTATCTGATGTTATTTTAGAAGTGCTGTTTCTTCCCTCTTTTACTTAAAACCCTCTGATTTGCACTCAGATGAAACTTTAGAGGATCCTTTGGTTACCAGCACACCCATTTAAAATCAATAGCAGGATACACTGCCCCCTTTAAAGATCAATAGTGGCACTTAATGGAAGGTTTTTGATGAGGTCTTCTTTTAAGTTGGGCTGTTCACCCTTTTGTTCTATTTTCTTATTTTTTCAAGATGCAGAGAAAAAAAAGAAATAACTAAATTAGATAATAGAAAACTACCAATTACATATTTATGACTCATTGACAGAGATATACACATGGATATAGCATTTTTGCATTGGTACATATCAATCTAGTTAGCTCTCCAGACATCAGGGCAGAAATATGTTTTCTATTACACCTTCTGTGACCAATAACAAATGAACTGGAAATGTGACTTACAGTAATTACCTACATGGGCTGTAAAATCGAGTTGGCTGCCCTCCAATCTCTGCTGCAGGGTCTTACCTCAGCAGGACATGTCTTGCACTTAATAGACAGTGAGAAAACAGCTTTAATGTGATATGCTATGTAAAGGGGAACCTCGATCAGTTTGATAGATTTGCAGTGTCGCATCAGTGCATTGGTGAGCACAAGACTGGCTCTTACAGGGCTTCAGTTTCTGGTGTTTCAGTTAGATGATGCTATGTTTAACCTGCTAAAGGGACCCTTTAGATGTGTTCCAGACCATCAATCCCCATTCTGTATGATTGTATCCTGAAAAACACCATGAGAATGTTTTTCTCAGTTTCCACATTACTTTTGATCAAATACATTATTCTTGCCCATAGGTCATATATATTGATTATGAAATGAGACCTATAGACCTAACACATACACTTGTTTTCATCAAGGTATCTTATTTTTATTTTATATTTAGCAAGGACGTGTTTTGTAGGTGTTGGGTTTTGTTTGATTTCTTGAGCATCCATCAATCCAAAAGCAAAAGAATGAATCGATCATTTCAATTGATAAAGCTGTAAAAATGTAGAATCAACAATACATTTGTAACTTCCTCACATCACTGCGCAGTTGCCTTGAATAATCACATCATTCTCACCTCATGCCTACAGCTATTTAGTGATGGTTTAGAATTGATCTGACAGGTTGGAGTTTCTACTTGCTGCATTATCTGCTCGGTTTCTCAGTCTTTGTTGTCTCTTTGTCTCTCTTCTCAATTCCTTTTTTCCCTGATCCTTGCGTAGAAGTAGGTTGACACCCCCTCAGAGAAAACTTCATGTAGCATTTCAAATGATGACTCAGAAATACCTCTCTTTGTTTTGTGAGTGTCTCAGTGAAGCATGTGCACTCGCTCTATGCGTGTGAGCGTGTGTTAATGTATGTGTGTGTCTAAGCGCACTAATCATAATTAGTTGTTTCCTGCATCAAGCTGTTTGCAATTTGAAGCAGGGGCTTTGCCAACTGCCCCCAGGGTGTGTGTGTGTGTGTGTGTATAGATGTGTGTGCATATGTGTGTGTGTGACTCTGGTGGCTCTTTGTTTATATTGAGGTCAACTGACATCACACTTCCTGTGTATCAGCATTCCCTGTCTGTCAGTACGTGAGTGTGTGTGTGTGTGTGTGTGTGTGTGTGTGTGTGTGTGTGTGTGTGCATATTATCATTGGCAGAGTGGTGAGTGTGCAAAGACAGAGCCCTCTGCCTTAATAAAGCTGTCACCAAACCCAGTGATTTTTTTTTCTTCTCTCCATCTCTCTTTCACCATTTTGCTATCTCAGTTCTTTTTCTCTTCTTTTTTTGTACCAAAATCCGTTTCTGTTCCTCTTCCCATCCGCTTCATGTCCCTGTCATCAACTATGGTCTGTCCTATTTCCATTTTATCCCATCATCTTTTTTATCTCTTTTGACCACACAACTAGGTTCCCTTTTTGTCCCTTTTCTTCACAATCCCCACTCATCTCCTCTACTTTAGTCTTCCTTTCCACCCACTTTGTTTCTTTTTGACTCTTAATTCCATTCCCTTGCTTTGTCTAATCCATCCCATTCATTCATCTCCCAATTATCCTCCTCTTTACAACCTTCATTTTCAGTGTTTCCTTTCTTACTCTGTCTCCTTCTCTCCATTCTGCCATCCTCTTTTCATCCCCCCTCCTCTCTCTCTTGCGTCTTCTCTCCCTCTGCCTGACACTCTGCCTCTTCCCCTCTCCTCCCTTTAGGAATGGAGGGATTATGGAGATGAGAATGTGCATTGTTAGGGACAGGGCCTGTCTGTGATCCTTTGGTAAAACGTCTCATTGCCCCCAACTGGAGAGAGCTGCATCACCAGGATAAACAGCATGTGGCTGTCAGACACATACAAACACACATACCTACTATTAAGCTGCTGTGAATGTATCCACATACACACAAAGACACATGCACTGAAATTCATGCAGGTTCAGGTATATATGCCAAACTTCATACTTTATATACATAATCAGGCAGTGAAACAGATGCAAACACATCTAAACAAACACCTACACACAAACACAGAAACACCTAACAAAGCTTGCATACTGGTGCAACTAACTAAATGTGGCACCCACCAGGGGGGTATTATACCGCAGAAGGGGGTTTTCTCTCTCTTTTCCTATCTCTCTCTGCATTTACTCCTTTGAAGTTTTAATTTCCCTCTCCTCGTGTTTGCTGTGTATATGCTGTATGTGGGAGAGGAAGAGAAGGGAAACTGAAACATAGTGCGATTCAATTTGTTACAGTCTGCGCTCATGTAATGCAGTATTTTGTAATCCAATAAAATATAGGATGTGTCAGGGTATGTATTATGACGGGATAATTAATGGGGCAATACTGAACATGAATACATAACCTTTGTAATTAGCCCATGCTGCAGGTCATGAAACTGAATGTGATTATACATGAGCAACATACAACGCTGCATTTACACAAATAAAGTGGGTAAAAGAATGAATAGTGATGTGATGATACAAATCTGAACCCTAGCGTGAAGCTACAAGGAGTGCAGTTGTATGAAAAAAAAATACTCATCACAAACAAAATAGCAAAGTTGTCCACACAGCGCTGCAGATGTCTGTCATGACCTGAAGTATCCTTACTGGATTAAAACAGTTCTTTGCTTTAGATAAAAAGGTAGATGAGGTGATCATCTCACATTTATGACTTAAGAGTTGTTTGGACTGTGATAAAACTAAAAAGTAGAATAGAGGCCATTGAAATTAAAAGCAAAAGTCCACAGTATTCAAGGTACCTGTAACTAGTTTCAAGGCTAAGCAGCCTCAACACAAGCACATTTTTTAACTCATACACTACAAGATGCATCTTTTTAATGACTTACGCATCCCCTATTGGCTTGAAAATACAAGTTTTAAGCAAATATTGGAAATACGAGTTGGAGGGTGTGCCCTTCATAGAAAACAGCAGCTATGGTCAATTTGAATTTGTATCAGCAAATGTGGATTTAGAACATAATAGTTGGTTATTGTCATTACAACATTGGTTGTCACGGTTTATAATATTGATTAAGAGTCCATTACATCCAGCAACTCTTGGTCCTATAGGAACAACATAGAAGAATGGTTCTGCATAACTTTTTATGGTAGCATTTTTCAGTTGCTGTGCAAAACACATTTGTCACGCAAGATAACATCAGATGGTCCAAGCTGGTATGTGAATTGTTGATGAGGCATTTAATCCTCTTCTTTTCTCTTCTTGTGACAATTTGTGAAGTTACCACCAAATTAATCTTTCCTTTGGTTTACATATAGGGGTCTATAATGGAGTGCCGACATGCTCGGAGTGGCTTTTGTCATCTGTCCAGTATATGCTGGGATACGCTCCAGTCCAATCCACCTGAAACCAGAATTAGAGTAAGTGGGTCCATCCATCCGTCAATTTTGTAAAACTACTGTTCAGGGTACACATACACGTACAAACAGAAATGTAAACATGATGACGATCACCTTGTTTATGTCCTGCTTTTTTCTTTTGTTATTTATCAGGGAAATATTGGATGGTAAACTGGGAGGCGAGCTCATCAGCAGCCTTTTTTATACAAGCTTTAGTCAGCTAGCGAGCACAGATCCCTACAGAGGTTACATCGAGGGGATTGATAGCTTTGAAACTTTATTTTTTTTGTGCACCATGCCCGTCTCTGTGTATAATACTGTTAATAATAGTGCTCAAGGGTCTTTTTTGCAAACTGCGCTGTCTGCGTCATAGCACACCATACAAGGCTAAGAAAACCTTTCTGTTACCTTTCCAGAAAGTAGACTTACAGTATAGGTCAAGGAACTTTCATTCCTTGTCCTTAGTTTTTGGGGATTAATGAGATCCATTAATTACTTTGATGTGTTTATTTTTCCTTGTATAACTACTAACCAATTAACTTGCAATGTACCGTCTTTATGTAACTGCTGTTTTCATTACCAGATCTCCCGGAAAAACAAAATGTTGAACCTCAATTCATCTCATTTGGATAAATGAAGGTTTTTGAATGTAAACCCTTTGACTAAAATCAGTGGTTTCAGCATTTTTGGCCGCAGTGTCTCCAAGCACATGAAATAAACATAAAGCCATAAGGTCTTTTTATGTCTCTTTTCATTGCCGTCCTATATGTCTGGCTGCAAGCTGTTCTCGCAGCACCACTGCAGTGTCGCCAGCTGTGCCGTTGCTCCCCTGGCAGGTAAATGATGAAGCCTGATGAGATGAGCTAGCATCCTAACGTCAGCTTTTTGAGTAAAAATTTGTTTTGCATCCCAAGTAGGTGCATTTATCATATAATATGGGTAATGTAATGTGTCATGGCATATGGCAAATAGACAACATCTGAAACATGAAAATTGTTACCATGTTGACCTTCAGGCATCCTTGGCATGGCCCATAACCAAGCTACTCAATGCAATTGAGTTCCATTGTTTTGCACTCAGGAGAGTGCTGTACAACCACAAGGTTAAATTTAGCGTCCTGTGATTTCTATGCCAACTCTCACTTTCATTTCTTTTTTTTTAGACTGTTTTGGATTTAAGAGCGTCAGCTAAATGCCAAAAAATGTAAATGTTAAAGTAATGAATGACCTATTGAGCACAACAGGCTTAATTTTTCAGTGATGCGCAGTGAGCATCCAGTGAGCCCATACACAAGCTGTTATTAGGGAGTCTCTGCAGTGTCTACCAGCTGTGCCAGCTCTCTCCTGGCAGGCAGCACACAGTCACAAAACCATCTGTGTCTGCGGGCATCAAGCAGCGACACCAGCACAGTGTATATGTTCTCCTTTAAACTGGCATTGCACCACTGCTTCCTCCACAGCTACCAAGTTACAGAAAACGCTTTTTTACATACTTCTCAAAAAATCTGACAGTGCTCTACTGGCTTGCATGCATCTGTATTTTAGTTCAAGAATAGATTAATCTTTTTCACATCTCTTAACCAAACCAAATGCAATTTAACCTGAGCGGTTAAGTGCTGAGCTGGATGTCCTTGTCGTTCTTAATTCTGGCACTGTCAAGCATAGATTGAAATAGTGGAACTGCAAGGCAAGGAAGCTCAATTATATTCTATATGAAAGAATAAGAAAACGTAATATGTAAGAAGTGAATCTGCTGAAAAGGATAGCCCCTGACCTGGCTATAGTGACCTTAATTACTTGAATCTTTTTGCTATACAATAGCATGATAAATCAATTTTGCAAGGTATGGAAAAATATGGGTCTCTTGTGAAAAGACAGACAATCCTGGATATAAAACCACAGTATAATCCCAGACTGTGGCAAATTGTGGTGTGTTATACTCAGGAGGCTCTCTGCATGACATGAAATGCACGTCCACCTAGCTTAGCAAATTTGCCTTTTGTGGGAGATTTCATGGGTTCATTATTCTATTTTTCAGGAAGACTTGGTGCGAAGTATACTATGCTATTTTACATATTGCACAAATTGCATGTATTCATGCTCTTATAAATAAAAAGATACGATATATGTGTGGTTATTATGTTTTACAGTGTATTACTAGAAAAAATTAAATACAGCTAGTTATAAAACACATTTTTTTAGTTTCAGATTTAAGAGAGCTATGATCTATCTCTTTCACTGTTCCTTTCCAAACAATCTGTCCCAGATAATTGAAGATCTGACCTTCCGCCCAACAAGCCCAATTTTCCACCCATTATTCCTCTTCCTGGCTCACACCTCACAAACCTGTGCAGATTCGAAGTGTTGTCATCACCCTTTTTCACCTCCCAGTCTTTTGTCATTCTTCACTGTAGATTTAATAAAGTCTAGTCTTACAATACAAGCACAATGTCTTGATATGCAAATGATAATATCTGAATATTTTTTTTAAACTTACATGCACCCACCCTGAAAAGAATTACATGATGCAGACACAATTAAAAGCAGGCAGTATTTCACTTTTGACAATGCAAAGATCAAAGTTCTGCTCCAAAAAGTTGTATTTTTCATGATGGCTCAATATCAGTTAAAAATTTTAGACAGCATATAGTACTACTACTTATTTTCATTACAGCAGATGGTTTCACAAAAAGTGTCTATACATGCACAGTGTTTCAAAGCTTATATTAGATTGCATCATATTTTTTTTCAATATCTAACTCATTGTTTTGGTTAGAGTTTGATTGCTGTTGTTTTTTTCAACAATGGCTAAATCCTTAGTTTAATAGCATGTGAGATTCATGTTATCATGTTATTAATTCTATTGTGGTGATGGAACATCATCTCCACATTATTCAATTCCACAGTCATTTCAGAGTTTGTGCTAATTCAAAAAAGGAGGTGTGAGATTGCTTTGTGTAAAAAAAAAATATAACACAGTTCTGATACAACCAAAACAACTGGCAACTGTCTTTTTTCTGTTACCTGTGTATTATGCAAATTAGGCAACTTGTTGTTTAGGCAAGATTTTTAATAACACAAGTGTTAGCATAATATTATAATAGTGTCATACATGTCTCCAGTGATGTGGGGTGTCTGTGAAATGATTATGGGGAAGTTGTGAAGATGCCTCTGGCTTAGGATAGAAGGTGGAGCCTACTTTTGGAGTAATTAGGGTGAGGTAATGAATGTAAAATGAGTCATTGAATTGCACAATCTAATAAGTGTGTAAGTATATGAGGGTGGTTTGAATAAAATGTGACATCTTGCTCAGTAGTGACAGCTGTCATTACTGAGACACCATCAACTCCCCTGACCCCAAGCTAAGATTATATTTTTGCACTCACACATACAAAAACACACATTTATGCACTGGTGTACACTAGAATATGACTGCCTCCCTTGGGTCTAACTGAAAGGCAAATATGATATATGTTTATCCCCCAGGGAACTTCTGCTCATCTTCTCCTTTTATACCTATCTATACACACTTACACACACACGCACGCGCACACACACACACACACACACACATACACACACACACACACACACACACACACACACACACCATCCAATCTATTATTGCTCTATAGGGACTCATTTGTTTTCACATGTAACATTCAAACTAAACAGCATGTGTATGTGTGGGCAGGGGGTCTGTATATCTTGGCAGGAGTGGAACAGAGAATTATACATATTTATATATATATATATATATATATATAGAGAGAGAGAGAGAGAGAGAGAGAGAGAGAGAGAGAGAGAGGATACTGTATTTATGCGAATCTTACGGGTGTCTGAGCTTTGTGAACAAATACCACATGTGACTGACAGTGGCCGGAAGGAATACACTGATTTTACTTATTACAAGTCATCAGAATATTGACTTGTGTTGACTAATTGGTCAATGAACCCGCTTTGTGGTTAAATAGGAAAATTACTCCAGGCAGTTATCTGTTATTGAACGCAGGAAAAATATATACATATTACTTTTGCTTACCAAAACATAACACTGTCATTAGCAATTTAACTGATTTTTTTATGTTGCTATTGTTATTTGCTGTTGCTAAAATTATTTCTGTATTGTTGCAATTTAAGCCTTGAATGCTGCCTTTCTATGGTACCCCATGAATGGTATGGTTAGAGTCCCTCAGCCTATGGGTTTCTTCTTAGTGTGGATACTCTTGCTGGATTTCATTGCTAAAAGAAGCTCCAAAGCCAATTAGCCTGTAAAGAAAATAATTTCAAATCAATATCTTGTCTAAAAAAAATGTCATGCAGCTAATACAGTAAGTGTTTTGACATACTGCAAACTGGTTATTTGTCTCTTCATGGCTTAGCTTTGCATCCACCTCTTCATTCACCCCCCCTGAAGCTTATTTTGGTATAATTGCAGCTCTTTGAACACTGTCATTCACATATACTGTTTTATTTACTGTAAATTTACAATTTACAATAAAATTAAGCTCCTTTTGTTGGCAGCTAGGGGCACAAAACTGTGTCATATTGCCAATATAAGCACACAATTTAATAAAAAACAGCAGTGTATCCACGTGTTCTCCTGAAACCATTCTTGATGGGTCTGTTGGCTACTCAAGTCAAAATAATTTAATTTGTTAGCTTCTTTAGTACTTACATCATCAATCATCAAACATGCTCACTCTGCCTGCAAGTGAGGGCTCTGTTAGTGATCGAGAGGTTTGCTGACTTTATCTCGTTGGTTTATCATCATGTCACTTAGCTCAGTTGTCAGATCAATGCTATTGATATTGTGATGTTCATATCATGCAGCGTGTCTCTCTTCTTTGCCCCTCTGGCTTCCTATAGTTCAAACAACACAGAGTGCTGAAAACTGCAAATACCTATTAATGTTGCACGTACATTTTGCATACTTTTTATGTTGACATGTTTGTATTAGACAAATCTGCTAGTCTGCAAGGTTTTTTGTTTGTCACTATATGTGGAAACCTGAAGCTTGGGAAGCATGGATTTGTCTGTAATATTTTCCTATAAATTGTGTAGATTGTATTTTGGTGGTCAAATAACTTATTTGTCATTGTTTTTGTCCAGAAAGGGAGATAGAAAACAGATGGACAGAAACAGGAAAAAGAAAGAGAGATGCCAGCATTTTGCTAACAACATTGAACTGGACAAACAATTGATTGGATTGGCCTGGACCCCCAGGGTGTATGTGTGTGTGTGTGTATGTTCTTTAGGACCTTCTCCAGTATAAGCACCAACATTGTTGGGACCAGTAGTCCTCATGGGGAACAAAGCCCAGTTCCAATGAGGCAAAACGTCATTTCTGAGGTCTTAGTTAAGTTAGGGGTAAGGTGTGAATTGAGGTTAGGTTAAGGTTAGGGTTAGGCTGTCCACAATGAATAGAAGTCAATGTCATGTCCTAACAAGGATAGCTGCGCAAACTTGTGTGTGTGTGTGTGTGTGTGTGTGTGTGTGTGTGTGTGTGTGTGTGTAGCCAACATGATGTGGAAGTTGTAGGTTAATGGGAAGAGGAAATGCATGGTTTTAGAGATGGGAGGATGTGTGTGTGTATGTGTGAATGGGAGCACTTCTGTACTTATGAGGGCCTAATGTCCTCACTGTGAGGCTCAAACGGTGAGGAATGTCCTGGAAGTGATTAGATTTTTACTTGTTAGTTCTTGTTTCTTTAGAGATCTAGCTTATATGAAATTCATTTTTTTTTAAAATAGTTTTTGTCTTAATATCATAGTTTGCCAACAATCCCATCAATTATTTCACTAACCACTAACCAGACACAGAGGTTTGGGAGCACTGCTAGATAAAGCTAAACAATGAATTCTCAATATGATCACAAATTTTAAAGTAAATAAAAACCCAGTGATGAAACCCAATGTAGATTAATTTGTACATAACCTCAACTGTGCTCCAAGTAAATGTAAGAGTGTGGTAATGAATAGGAGGAGGGTGGAGAAAAACAGATGAAAGGCTAGTACACAAGCTAAATAGAGAGGAGAAAGAGGGCAAGAATGTACTGTATGTCCTGTTTGAGAAAAAGCTGAGGGAGAGAAAAGCGAAGCGACAGAAAAGTGCAGGAATGGATGTGGGGGAAGGCTGGCTGAGACAAGGAGGAGATGAGGGGGTATACTGGAGAGACAAAAAGGATAAAATAGATAAAAAGGATGGGGGAGCAGTGCATGCCTTTGGGAAACGGAGGCAATCGATAGAAAAAGCTGCCAAAGTGTTGGTGGTGGTGTTGGGGGGTGTGGGGTGGGAGGTGGGGGGGGGGGGGAGTAGGGGGTAATGTGTTATATAACTCCAAAATGGCAGCCTTGACTTTCGGGATAATCAGAATTCTGTAGCACCCGCATCTCTCCTCCAAGTTGACTGCACACAAACCACAAGCACAGTCTCCTGTGAATGGAATTGCACGGACCTGAGGCCATTGTTTATGCATCCCAAAATGTCACAAAAGCATGGTTGGTAAGTCAAAAATTTACCCTGAAGGATTTTTTTATAGTGAATATCAAGCGATGTCGGGTCAGAGGCATCTCTAATAGGATCAGTTTGATCCCACTTGTCCACCAGCTAGTATAAAATCACATTTTGTTTTTTTTGTTTTTTTTTGTTCCAATTTAAATCTAGCTCATGAGATCAAAGTTTTGTTTTGTATTTTTTGTCATACCTTTTCAAATTGAATGAACAACATTCAGCATCATTTTCAGCCTACACATCAACTACGGAAGTTAATGGATGGTGCACCACCATTACTGATTGCTCTGGAGAACCTGTACTCACAACCATTTGCTTAATGTACTATGCTTTTAGCACACTATCTACTGTATAATAACATCACATTTTTTATACTTTATTATGTTTGTAATAAGTACTGTACTTCTTTGATCTATCATTGTCTTTATGCCTTTTCAGTCAAGATAGCTGATATTCTTGTCTACTTTGGTGGCACTTTTTAAACATGGATGATTTTTTGTAACATTACAGAATACCCACATTCAATAATGTGCAATTAAGACGTGTGATATATTCTGTTTTATGTTATGGAATTATGTTAAGAAGTCAAAATTTTGTTGCATATACTGAGAATATAAATGAAATCACTTTGTCTTTGATTATTTATGCAATGGCTCATCTTGCATCCTCAGGCACTTTTTTTCTCCACGGACTGCACTTAGAATAAGTTATCCCTGCACCCCTACACAATCTTTTTTATATGAAGTATGTATTCTGTAGGTCCTGAGTTGGGAGATAAAATGTGTGAAAAGAGAGCAGTAGGATTTGGAGCAGCATGCAGAGGAGAGCAGCCAAAATAGAGAGAGAATATCAGCAGCACTGCCTGCCAGCCTCACTGAGCTGCTAAGCAGGGCTTAACGATGCCCAGGGGGTTGTGTATGTGTGTGTACGTGCATGTGAGTCTGTGTGTGTGTGTGTGCACACGCTCTCTTTCTTTATAAGCCCAAAACAAGAGCTCCATGTTTCGGGGTCAAATAGAGGCCAGAGAATCTGAAATGCAGAACTTTGTTTGAGGATTGATAACTTGTCAAGTAGTTAGGAAACTATCAAAGTGAACGCAGGTTACTTTAATGGCAGCGAGATGATGGAAGCTTGTGTAATCCTTGTTTTCTACCTGCATGGGAGTCCACATGTGGTGGTCCTGGGTCACGTAATAGTCTTTAAGACAGCATGGTGCCTCAGGAGTCTTGCAGACGTCCTTCAAAGCAGCACATTCTTGCCGCAGAGTCATGATGGAGTCACCTGCTGATTCTGACCTGACAGGGTGGAGTTTCATCATGAGAGCTGAACAGCTAATGAGGTTCACACTATCTCCCAGTTCTCCTCTTTACTTCTCAGTGAACAGTCAACCCGACCAATCAGTACCGCCACACAGTAAGATTTTGACGGTGCATCAATGAGCCCATTCTGACTTTCCATCTGTGATTATACCACCATCACTGCAGACATTTTAGCTTGTCAGAGAAAAGCAAAGGTGTAAGTAACAACTTTAATATCATCTCTTTTTCATTTGAGTGTTCCAGTAAGCCATGCCAGTGATCCAGCATGCACAGTAGTGGAGCCCTGGATTTGGGAATGCAGCCATCATTCATGTAGGTAATTATACCTGTGTTTTTTTCTGCTATATGAAAGGCCATAATGTCTGCCATGAAATGGGTCTACCACCTTCTTTTGAATACATCTGGTCAGGTTTGTGAATGTTTTTCCTCCGTGCCACCCAAACATAATCAGCTCACATTCAAAGGGATGAAAGGATGTGTTAGATTCTACTTTAATTTAAATCAGAATGTTAATGATATGAACTTTCTCTCAACACGTTTTCATGAGAAAAAGCTGTCATATTCACCATATTAAGAAATACTGGAGAGGAATAAGACGTGTTTAGCTGATTGAACTCCATTTTTATAGTTTTAGTCTACCATGTTGGTTCTAGAGCCCCAGAGGAAAGAGTATACTGTAATAAAGTAAACATTGCGCTGAAGCTTCTAATGTGTTGTAGTGTCTCACCACATACTGTCATGGCATTCTGGAAAATCCCAGAGTTTCTTGCAGTAGAGGCCAGCTGGTCAAGCCCCAAAGCTGATTATTTTGGGAATGGGGGTGCAGTATGTGTGTGTGTGTGTGTGTGTGTGTGTGTGTGGGTGGTTGGGTGGGTGTGGGAGGAGGGGTGGTGGGCCTCATCTATACCTCAAGGCCCATTTCTCCCCAGGGTCAGTCTGGCAGACCAGTACAAAGAAGAGTTTATCATACACTCCTTCAGCCATAACCACTCATGTAACATAATATTTGAGAAAATAAATGTGTATGTAATATCATTTGCTTTTGTGCTTATTTTATTGTAAAGAAATTTGTTACTGTATATTTTGTTTTGAATGTTATTTTCTATCATGTAAAGATAAAAAAATATATATGTCAGATGATGCCAGAGACAGCTTTTTTGCAACAAAGAACATGCAGTGCATTTTGTAATTTGAGTTGTTATAGAAATGCTTGAGTAGATCAAGAGGGATTACTGTAAGAATAGACCATCAACTGAAAGAGGGAAATATAATTATTCCTAATATTTATTTGAATTACTGTGAAAATAACTGTATATCCATGCTGGTTCATGTAGAAATTGGAAATGTCATGTAGAGAAAGCAGCTGATCTTTTGTGTGTGTGTGTGCTCATGTGTGTGTGAAGTGAGATCTTCTCAGTTGGAGGACTGAGTCATTTTTGACTTCCTACTTCTGCAACGGACAACGGTGTCTCAACTGTGCCAACAAGGTACTCTCCGGTACAAATATGTGTGTGTGTGTGCAGGTCTGACTGAGTGAGAGAGAGGCACATGTGCGTGTGCTCGACTGACCCTGCATGACCTTGTTTTCCCATTCCCCCCCCTACTGTCATGAGTGGGCAGACACCAAATCACAGCTGACTGTTCAGCCCCCAAGGTACCATCACATCTGATTGCACCAAAGCATTGGTTTTGGAAAATGCTTTACAGTAATATGGTGCTGCAACCTGCAGTGAAAAGAGCTGCTCAGCCACCAAAGAAAGGAGGAAAAAATGTTCACATTTCTCTTGAAGGACATGATCATTTTGATATTGGACATCACGTTACTGATGTTTCAATGTGTTGTGTTTTTGACAGTGTACATGATGAAATGTCACAAGCCTTGACTGAAGAAGCTTTCTTTAGACATCTCAGGAGAGAAGCTGTGTAATAGCTTTTTTTTAAATAAAAGTAATACAGTATAGTAAAATAAAAGTAAGAATTTAGCTTCAAAATGAGCCTCACGATTTTACTTTATTTCATTATTATGAGCACAAACCTTCCCTAACCTTTACCAATGAGCTTCTGTTGCCATACTTTAGCTATTCCACATGGACTATAACTATAGTAACAAATTAAAAATATTTTGTATGTACAATTTATCATATATTTAACAATATATCTAATATATGGAGTCAAAACGAAGAAAAATGTACTCAAAAATATGTTTGCATGCAAAATAATAGCATACAAACATGAAGAATGAGGTTGCTGAAGGAGTAAAATGATCATTGACTAGCTTTATTCTGCTAAAGGTTATTTTGTGATGTTTAATGCATTTAGAGATTCTGATGTATCCTCTTCCCCCATCCTCCATGCTCCATCTATTTCCTCACGAGTTCCTAGATTTCCAACCCACTTTCTATGTAAGAAAATCTACTAATAAAAATATTGACATCATACTACTATGTCGATCTGATAATATCTCAAATTGACCTCACGTCATCCACTCATTTACCAAAAACCCAAAGGAACAAAATCAATACACCACCAAACAACAAAATGGAACGATACATCACCAGTAGCAGACTGTGAGTGCAGTTTGAGGTTTGAGGGTGGATATTTCTCGCACTTTCTGCAGACATTTTAGAGAATTAAGTCTACGACACCTCCAGAAGACAACAACAGTTTCTGGCATCCTAGAACCACCTCCACACCCGCTGTCAGTGCTGATCAGACCCCTATACATTTTCAATGCACCGCCACCACCCTGGCATTACACCTACAGTTATGCTTATGCTTGGTAAACAATGTTTCTCATTTACTGTAACACAGACATTTGAGACCTTTGTGAAAAAGTTTGTTACAAAAGTAAGATGTGAGGATTTGTACATCTATTTTGGGTTGACAAAGAAGGTCACGGCGGGGTCACTGAAGGTCTGATGCATTCCTGGCCTGTGTGAGTGAAGAATGAATCAGTGTATATGTATGCATTTATGCATGTGTCTGTGAGCTTACACAAGGAGCGTGGGAGGTTGCACAGGAATATCATTCAGAAACCATCAGTGATCAAAGAATATAAATGCACCATAGAGTGTGAAAAAGATGCAGAAAAAATAGTAAACCAGACGGTAAAAGCTTGATAAGGAGGGAGAGACTAGAGCAAAGACAGAGACAACAACCAGATTGAGAGAAAGAGACAGTGCAGTATGCATTTTCCTGACAGTGAGAAAGTTAAAGAGTCTATGTGTGAATATTAGAAATGAGGAAAAAAAAGGAGGATTGGAAGAGACATGCAGATCAAAGCCAAGATGCCACTGCATTTCACAGTTTTATGATACCATAAATATAAATCAGTTTAACACATTTTGAGAGATCATGATGATACAATACTGTTTTACAGCTTTAACTGTATAGGAGGAAAAGAAAGAATGTATGGCAAGAATATATTACTTCATCACACATTTAACCAGAAAGCAGGACAAGAATAAATTGTTATTGAGAGCTAAAGTGTGAAGAGTTGGTGGAGGGTATATGTGTGTGTCTGTGCTGAGGGTAAGTGTGTACAGTTTTTTTAAAGTGTCAAAATGGTGTACAATTTTGACACTTAAAAGATGCCCTATGTTGCACCTACACTATTCTGAAAGACTGAGTAAAGTGGCCACTATGGACACATGTAAAGAGATCCAGATTGAGTTGTTGCACTGAATGAAGAAGTGAAGAAACTTGCTAATGATTTGGTTCCGTGCACATCAACAAAGGGCATCTTTGACCTCAGCCCTCACTGGCAATATCTCATGCAACAGTAACACCATCTTACCAATGGAAGAGTTATAAAAACTAAATTCAGGAAATGCAGGTTTACATGTCAAATTGTGGAATTAAACTTATTTGAAGAAAACAGTCATATTTTTAAAAGTGATACTGCTTTGTTTAAATTAGTAATCTCAAACTATGCTCTACTGAGAATATTTCAACCACACCAGAGGGACTAATCAGTGAAATAACCCAGCGATAACCTGCAGACGTGCTCCCAGTAGACAAATATGTGTGTGTATGTAAGTAAAACTTATGTAGGACAAATCAAGCTTACAAAGTGGGTCACTGTTACAAATAAGAGATTGTAAGTGTATATCAAACAAATTGGGGCAAAGATGTATCAATAAAATGCCTTTGATATTACATTAGATCTAAAACACTCAACAGAGTGGGCTGATCTGATCCCCAGAGGGAGACCGTTCCATAACTTGGGAGCCAGGACAGCAAAAGCTCAGTCACTAGTCCTGAATAAAAGGATTGTAGGAGTGTGCTTGTAGCCTATAGTGGTTAAACCACATACCATACAACCTTGTTGTCCCTGGTCTGATTCTGGCCAGGGACCTGCATGCCCCTCTGTCTTTCCCTGTGTTTCTGGTCTGTATTTCTATTATTATCAAATAAAGGAAAAATGTCAGATGTCAGATTAAAAGTACAGTAACGGAGCTAAAGATTCATACTCTAAGTTTACACCTTGATTAGCTGTCATGTGGCCTGAAGGTGTTCTTAAAGCCCACAGAAAAGTGAAAAAGACAGAGAGACAGAAAATGCTGCCAAGCATCAATACAAACACGATTAGGTCAAAGCCTAGTATGGCTGGACTGTGTATGGTCAATGTGCATAATAATGGCCAATGTGTTACAGTCATAGTTAGTGGTAGTGTCTTTAATGTGAATTCCTAGATATTACATGTTCATCTGCAATTTTCTGTAGTGGTCCCAGAAATATTTGTTGTAGCATATCACATGACATGATTAAGCTACATAAATACAGTTGCAAGAACTATATTTTCTACTCATATCTGGGGATGTTTGATTTGAAAGAGAACTTATTTTAATTTAACTATAACTATTCTTAATATCTGTTAACTCCCCTGCTCTTTCATCTGTTTCTATCTGTGGTCTCATCCATGTGTTTACGTAGGATTAGCATGTTAGGCTAACAGTCCATTAGCTGTGTGACTTTATATCCATGCCGTGACGTCTTTCTGAGACACACCTGTCGAATGCCCAGAACGGTGCTGTTAAACTGGAAACACTGTGGCTACACCTTATTTTCATAAAGTCTATGGCTACATAAAGCATGGTACGGCTATGCTAATGATGCTAGCCATGCTAACTAGCTGCTAGCTGCCGTGCAGGCTGGTAAAATGGATCTGTTGCGTCTCTTTGCATCTGTAGGCTGGTGCTCCTGTCAGTGTCGGAGCTATGTGAGTTGCTTTGGTTGGTAAATGTGTGTTTTTAAAACTTATTTCAGGACTGGCTCACTCTCTGAGAGTCAGCTGTGGTCTAACTGAGTATGTAATTGAAACTGTTTGCGCCGATTAATTTTGAAAGAGCAACGGCCAATGGGGAAACTCCAACACTAGGCTGGCAACCAATGGGGTGACTTCATCACTCAGTCAGTAAGTCAGTCAGTCAGTCACAGACATTCAGGGCTATAGGGCTGGTACATGGCCGATCCAGCCAAAAAGAAAATGTTGAACTTTCTGAAAGTGTCATGTGACTTCAAGCCACTTTCTTTTCATACTTCTTTCCTTTATTCTTGATGCTATGTGGCTTCATGGCCACAACACAGTGCACCACTGCCAGATAGTTTACACACATAGTTTTAAGTAGGGGAGACCAGGGGCAATTGTAATATTTTTTTTACATTTTCCTTCATAACTCACAGACTACTTGAAATACACTAGTCATCTTTTGATATAAGAAACATATGTGCACTAATTAATAATACAATTTATATATTTTCACTGATAAAGACAAAACTATCATACTAAATTTAATGCAAGAAATCAGAGTGTAATTGTAACAGTGGTTGGGGTCAATTGTAAAACTGAAAAAATAATTCATATTAATCCACTGTATCTCAAATAAAAGCACACCTCAAAGTAATTACATTACTGCTGTAGTATTTAATAATGTTACTTTTTTTGTATATGGTTCAAATTCCTTTAGATATCAGGCACTGTATGCAGTCAAAGCAAAAGTCTATTTCTATTTTTGTAGAGGACTAGGCAACTATTCTAGTAGTAACTCGATTTTAATTATTTGAATTGAGTTAGAAGTATATTTTACTCTAATACATTGATCAGCTGATGAGTCAAGAACAGTCTTTAATCAAACTTTAATGAAATGGTACAAGATAGACATATTAGCAGAATAACACAATGAGGTCATGTGGAGATGATACTCATTAAAGTTTTAAAAAGATTTAAAAGCGACACATTCTGTAATTATTTCATAAAAAATGTATGATAATGATATAACATTTTCTTAAGAAAACATGTAAAATATCTAGCAGCAAAGAGAGTAGAAAGACAGAGTAAAAAATGACTAGTTTGAATGATATAATATTAATTGAGATAATGATATTAATCTTCAAAAATGTTTAAAACTGTGAAAGATGACCTCTGAAATGTTTAACACTAATAATTCGCAGAAACAATGACATCATGGTTGGCCATACTTAAATTCATTAGACAATCTTAAATTTAAATTTTATAAACTGTTAAACAATATTAGTCTGATTGTGGCACATGTAGATGTCACTGCCATCAGTGCAGGCCATGTGTGCCCAGGACCGGTAAGACATACAAAACAGCCAGAACTCCTTTTGTTTTGAATAGCTCTCTAGGCAGACAATGCAGAATTCTTCCTCTTCCTCACTTTCGTCCTCATTTTCTTTTGCGCACTTCTTTCTTTTCTTCTTTACATTTTTTTCCTTTTCTGCAGAGACCTGCTTTACTTTAGAGGAAGATGATTTGTTCTGCTCCTCTGGTGAATACAGTTCTTCCTCCACATTCTCATCCTCATTTTCTTTTGTGTACTTCTTTCCTTTCTTCTTTACTGTTTTCTCCTTTTCTGCAAAGACCTTTCGCTTTACTTTGGACAAGGATGCCTTCTCCTGCTTGTCCTTGAGGGAATTCCTGACTAGTGTGTCTGTAAGAATTGCAGTGGTTCTTCTTCTCCTAGTCTTAGTTGTCTTTCCGGGCCCTGCTTTTGACAAAAAGTCATCAAGGGTCAAGGAAGATTTTTCAGCAGCAGGCATGGTGGAAACAATGGAAGGTGGCCCAGTGACAGGCACAGCGGAAGTGGTGGAGAAAGGCTCAGCTGTAGATATGTTTAAGGTGATGTATTGTGGCCTAGAAGTAGGTGCAGTGGAGGCAAAGAAGGAAGACCCAGCAGCAGGCGCAGTGAAGTGTGTCCCAGAGATGGATGCAGTGAAGGCAAAAGAGGATTTCCCAGCTGCAGGCACAGTGGATACAATGGACACAGTGGAAGCTGGACCAGTGACTGATGTCTCAGGATTGTGTGGAAGGTCAGTGAGGCAGGTTGGTACAAAATTAG
Source organism: Thunnus thynnus (assembly GCF_963924715.1). Taxonomy (NCBI): domain Eukaryota; kingdom Metazoa; phylum Chordata; class Actinopteri; order Scombriformes; family Scombridae; genus Thunnus; species Thunnus thynnus. Next base: position 20,592,231 of record NC_089535.1, read on the forward strand.
CATTGCTGAAAATTTCCCTGTTGAAGGGCCAAATGCCTGTGCACCTGAAGCCAGCCTGGATATTTGATGGTGGGGCAGCCATCGGGAAATAATCCCTTACAATTGCTGGTATGTCGTAAATGGACATGGTCGTTCCAGGATGATGTCTCATCCAGCTGAGGATGAGGCTCAAACACAATACAGTCCAGTGGCTGCAACTTGTGGGAACAGTGCGGGGGGTAGGAGAGGAGAATAATTCCAGCTCCCCAACAAAAGTCACTTCTTTGCAAGGACATGAGGGAGTGATGATTTTTGAGGATCAGCAAGACCTTTGTTGGAGATGCTCTTGCATAGGTTTGGAAGTGGCACAAGAACTCTAGAAAATCTTCATCCTGCATCCATTCTGATTTTTTTGCTGTTCCTATACAGCCAGGGGGGGCATGCCTGATGAAATGAGGGTGGAAGTTTTTGCATTCACCGCACATGTTGCAGTGAAAAGTGTTCCATGCTATCCAGACATTACTGCCCCCACTTGCTTTTGGCCCCTTCTGGCAAGAACCTTCTCCAGATCCTGGACAGTGGTGACCCTGACCTCATCCATATTCCAGATATCCTTGGCAGTGAAATGGTGTTTTTGTATAACCTCTGCCAGATTGGTGAAAAACATGGACATGTTTGTTTTATTAAAGCTTGTTGCCTCAGCTAAGCTTGTGGCTTGTGGCTATCTCAGGGAAAGGCTTGAGTGCCTTTTCAGGAAACCATCTAACCAGTCAGCCCCCGCCACTCCGTACTCTTATCATGACTCGGGGTGCTTGCAGTTATATGAGCCTTTGCCAGGTCATAGGCAAATTTTCAAACCTGTATGAAAGCATTTGTGTAAATTAAAAAAAAGAAACATATATAGACCACAGTAGGTCAACATAAACTAAAATAAATTTGTGTTTATTCTACACAATTAATCATCAAGCATAATGGATTCATCAATCTATTATCTTACTTCTTTGGGACTTAAACCATAATATGAGTCAGCAGCCCTGAGGTGGTACTCTGACAATATGGTCTCCTGCTCTGCGGTGAACACTTTACTGGCTGGCTAGTATCCTGTGCTTACAGTGGGTATGCCCTCACTTACTGTCAACCTCTCCTTCTTCATGATAAAGTGATATAAAGTCATATGACAGACGCCATGTGACTTTGCTGCTGCCCTCACTGACTTTCTCTGTGCAACCTCATTGGCTGCACTGTCAAACAGTGATTGTGGCTGGACTCCCCTATCCGCCTTCCTGGGCCTGAATCCTGGCACACTGTATAGAAAAAATTCTGCTAAGTTCTCTGTTCTAGCTTGATAAAATGTGCTTCTTACAAGTGAACTAATCATCCTCTTTGGTTCTGCTGGATCTTACACGATCAAACCACTTTAAATCCACTATACAGACAAACTGACAGTGAAAGGAACTTTGCTTTTGCAGGCATATGTGATATTCACACGTTCTGTCAATATCTAATATTGTTTGAACACATATAAAATACATTATTTTATACAAAAAAAGTGTTTATTGATGAGCTGCTATACTAGAACAAACATTTATTTAATACACCCTTTTTAAATGTAATTTTACATTTAAATTTAATGAAATATGTTTAATTTTTTTAAACAGAAAAGTATGTCAACACAGACAAACAAAGTGCTCACATTGGGCCACGTGGATCCCCCAATCTTGCAGCCATGACAAAATGATAAAAATTAGCATAGGTTGTTCATGTTCATTTTTAACCAATAACCTAAAGATAAAATTGGTGTACGTATAATTATGCAGTAATCTAAATTTTAAACAGCAGAAGAAAACTACTGTACATCCAAAAAGTAACTTTCACACCTTAAAATCAGTTTTTTGTTGAACACTTCTGCCGGGTGAAATGATCCCGCTCCTTTTCCACAGGCAGAGAGGGAATCCTACTGGGCTTGTGCAGAGAAAGTGACATCACTCTAGCTTGTTTCTGATTGTGAGTGTGTTACACTTGCATTTGTCCCTGGTCTGTATGAGCACATATTGTCTCAGGACAACACATGCTGATTTTCACGTTTTATATGCCTTTGAGGCCTGGCTACCATCCTCATACATAACGTTTTAACACCACCTCTGAAATAACAATATAACACATAGCAGAATATTGAGAAATATTTTTTTTTGGTGCTAATATTTCAATTCCTGATGGGCTCCAAAGTAAACCCAATAACAGACACGCAGCAGCTTCACCTGCTCAGTTTATCTCTTTTAACATAATCTCAATGGTATTTTAGTTATTAATTGCAAAATGTCACCATTATGACATTATCTAATTGTAGTAAAAAGCTGAATTCTTTTTAGATTGATAGATCCTCATCCTCAAATTCATTTTGGGGCAACAGAGAGCAGCACAAAAAGCAATTACAGTGCTTTTTAAATGGCTGAGCATGTGGTAAAGCTTTATAAGTAACACGCCCCGCACTGTTCATCACACACCCACTTATGCTGTCTCACTCATGCAGAAACGTATCGTGAGAGGGAGAAGTTTATAAGCACCATAAAATGACATTACATTTGAGAGTGGTAACGAGTGAGGAGTACTTTATTATCATTTTGGAGAAAGGAGTCCGGCAGTGGGGTTCACCTGTGGAGGGTCTGTGATTGGAGAGACTTTGCGCTTCACTCCGCCCCCCGGCGCGCTGCCCGCCTCCCCAAACCCAGAGCGCACACAGCTCCTCAGTACCTTCCTCTACCCGCCGCATAACATGAGCTCTCATCTCTCCGAGCGGACGTGTAACGATACAGATGGTTTCAATACGGTATCCCGCTTTATGCTGACCGAAACTGCTGTTGTTTAGGAAAAATCCCCCCTTTAACCGGTTGTGTTTTTTGGATGCGCCATGCAATCACGCTGGTGGAGTTGTGGTATTCGGCTGGTGGCATGGACGTGGGTTTGGAGTCTGGCATTGCTTGGAGCGTGGTGCATCCCCGCAAACGAAGGTAAAACATTCACATATTATAGGCTACTTTTAGATTAATGACACCGCTGGTGCACAAATGGGCTTTACTTGTTACTGACAAGTCTGACCGGTTAAAGGTCCGTGATGTGCCTCTTGTTCACCAGACCATCGGTCCCCTGCGGACTGGCTACGTTTCCGACGCTGTTTGACAGAAAATGAGGTCGTCTATGAAATGCATTTGAGCAGAAAATATTTATGGCCTCCGTGTCCCTTAAGTCAGTAGCTACACCTAATTACTATATGTTCGGAAACGGTAAAAAGGACCTTTGAACAGAACACGTCTCTCTCCAGATAATCAGCCGTTTGAGGACTTGGCAGCGCCGACAGACGCACAGTGCGCTGCGAAAACCACTGAATTAATCTTAAATATTTTCCTGTGGAGCGTTTGAAGTGCTCACCATTACTGTTGAGTTGACATTGACCTTAACGCACTGTAATATATTTATATATAATATTTTAAATTGAGGGGGAAATAACGATAGGAATTCTAATTTCCTTCAGTTGGCTTTGTAGAAGAGTCAGTTTTAGTTTTTTCACCTCTTGTTAAAAAAATTGTGACATTAGAGCGATATTTCTCTAAATTTCCTCTAAGATAGTTGATGATTTACTTTAGTCAGACACTCTGTCTTTAACGATACGGATCAAAGCTTTTTTAAACTCTGGATCCCTTTTAACATGCAGTCGCTTGAAGTAATTATTATGCTATCTTGTCAGATATTAACAGATTGATTTGGTACAGTTCATAATGTGGCGCAGTTATTTCCTTATGCGTGCAATAGGATGCAAATGTTAACTAATCAGTTTTCACCTCAGCTGAACTAATGCACACCTGCATTCATCCGAGTAAATGTCAAATGTGGATATTTGTAAAGTGGCTTGAAAACATCTCCCAAAGAAAAAAAAAACAGTAAAAAATATGGAACAGTGTTTCAAATATTGTTCCCACGCTATTGTCTGCAGACTGAGCCGCGTTTTAATAGCTGGAGATGGATGCTATTGTTTAGGGCTATTAGATGGCATTGTCCGGGAAAGGGAGAACATTCATCAACCTGCTTATTCTTCACATGGCAGATTTATTTGGTCGAAGTTTAGATTCACAAAAGTAGTTCCCATTGTGTGGCCATGGGACCGCTGAAGGATCCTGGAGGGGTTTGCAGGGCATCCTTCGGCAACATATAAAAGTTCACCGGTTTTAAAGATTACACTGCCACACAAGGAGTTTGGGAATTTAACTTATGTATTTGTTTTTTATACTGGTGCAAACTAGCCTATAAGTTCCACAAAATACTGGAACGTGTACTCAAAACACTTGTACTGAAAACCTAGCCAAAACAGTGACTCATGAGCTTTTGTCTGCAGCACAAATTCCAGTTAAAACAGCCTTGTTAAAGCCGAGCTTCAGGCAGAATGTTGTGAATCAACGGCAGTCTGGATGATGATGTCTGTGTTTTGACTGCTGTGATTGAAGATGGGGAGAAGTGTTGAAAAGCTCATTCACATTTATCTGGAGCATCTCAAAATTTGTCAGACATTTGGCTACTTTACTTTCTTCATTTTGTCTCATGTTTCGCGTTGTTAAAAACCTGTTTTACTTTCTTAGAGGTGTTCTCTCTCTCTCTCTCTCTCTCTCTCTCTTTCTATCTATCTATCTCTCTCTCTTTCTCTCTCAGATTTAACTTGAAAAGTCATGATCTACTTAGCAGAAAACATCAATATAAAACCAACAACTCATTCCTCAAGATGCATTTGCCAGTGGCTGCCATTCAACACAAATTTTAGATTAATTTGGCACATATTTACATTGTGAGATATAATCATACCATTGCATGCGTAACTGGAGAGAGGAGTGAAACCTGTAATTAAAATAGCTGCTATTCTCTCATTGGGCTCATGTACTGTAATTGAAAAAGTAGAATTAAACATTTTTTCAGCTCACTTAAGACATCTTCGAGGAATGAAGGGGGACTTTGGCCACTTTCCCATTTTAATATTTGTTTTAATATGACAGGCAGGTCCTATCAGGCCACATGCTGAGGATTTGCAGCGTCATGTGTCCTCACAATACACAGCATACTTACATCATTCACCATAAAAGATAACTGTTTTCAAACTTTAAGTTCACATTTCAATTGCAGCTAGAGGCCAAGTTTGTGCTCTAATTGAAGGAAAAACAAGGGAACGGAGAAAGATCTTGCTGCCTCCTTTATTATATTAACATTTTCCTAGCAGTGGGGAAAGTTTTCCTGCAGTGAGGCTCCACCACTGATGGATGATATTGAGAAAAAACTGTACACACAGTACCAAGTTGATTAATTTCCTCTCTTGAAAAGAATCCATTCTTATTTAAACTGATCAATTTCTGAGAACATCTCGACGCAGTGCCAGATGCCTCACATCTGTTTTAGAGATTGTTACCATGTACAATTAATAATAATATCTGACTAATGAGGGTGATCTTGGGGATGTGAGGCTACACATTAGTGAGTTTAAAACCCATCACTTTGCTTTTTGTTGTTAATGGTGTTGATCAGCTGAGGATGGCGGATTTGCTGCGTGTGGGTAAATTATATTAAATTGCTTGGGGGAAAAAAGTGCATGTTTGTATGTGTGTGTGTGTGTGTGTGAGAGAGAGAGAGAGAGAGAGAGAGAGAGAGAGAAGGCAATAAGCCCAGAGCGAACATGTAAATGCCACAATCAAACATCACGAGGCACAGACAGACAACAAGGGAAATATGTTGAGGAAAGTACATCTGATATACTTCAACCCTTGTTTATTTTAATTGAAATGAAAATAAATAGGCCAGCAGCCTTTTGCCTCTCAGATCAACTACTCAGTCGTCATTTTAAGGAGAATTTTATCAGCGTTCCCTGAGCTGAACAACCACTTACTCCTCAATATATTTGAAATACTTACAACATCCTTCAAGTAATGTCACTACAAGACTAAACCACTTCACTGGTGATGGCTTTTAATAATAAATTCTGTAGATCATTGTCACAGCTGAGCTTTAACTTGTTAGGTGCTTTGTTCCTTAGAGAGAGTGAAAGAGGTAACATATCCCTTATGATCTAGTTCAGCATCACTTATCTCTTCTTTATGGCCTAATTAGTTGTCTAATCGCCTCCTAAGGACATCTTTTATTATTCTCTGCAGAGCAGTGGAGATGGTAAGACTAGAGGAGTGCGTTGGGAGGGGTTTGTGGAGCGAGTGTGTCTCAGTTACTGAACTAGCTCTCGCTTCATATTTTGTTCCGCTTACTTCACCTTCACACTGCAGAAAGACTTATTGTATTTTATGGATGTCTATCCTTTTGTTTACATCGGGGCGTGGTTGCTATATAGATAGGCTGTTTTATGGTTTATTGCAGCACATGTGACTGGATATATTGTACCCAACAGCTGGTTTAAGAGATGAATAGTGTTTATGAGATTAGATTTTTGGGTGATTGATAGCAGTTTTTTTGTACATACTAAGTGTATTGATGTTACACTAGAAAACCTATCTAATCGATAGATCTGAACAGCAGCAAGAGGTAACACTTTGGAAATGTAACTTCAGTACCCAGAAATCTTGACTTGGCTGTTTTGTTCCCCTATTTGTGAGTATGATTACATATTTTTATCCCTATTTTAAGATATGTCAGCTCAGTGGGTCAATTTAGATAGATAGCTGTTAACTACAAAGCAGTTTCTCTCTTTTGTACAGTTTAAATTGGATAGTGGTTAAAAACTTTCTACACTACATCAGTCATGAACAGGAGTACGTGAACCCTGCTGAGGAAACCAGCAGTGATCTTTGTGAAGAACTTGCTGATCAGAGTTAGACTGTGCTAAGTGGCTTCACTGTGGATGATGTGGGCTTGTGCAAATCCAAAAAAGGTTTAATGAAGCAATAATCATCTAAAGGTATTTCTCATGAAGCAGTTGTTCTCCAGCACCTGGTTTGAGAATAGTGTTTGCCTTGAAATTTTATTGGAGCACTCACCATATTTTTTTCCTCATTGGATAGTGTATAGTTCACCATCAGATGCAAGCTTCACACTGAGGGAATATGCAACAAAGGTACAAAAGGACCAAAACCATGATTTTACAAATGGAACACCTGAGGCCAGGTGGTAAAGTATTCTCTAAGACCGGCTAGCATGTAACAGATACACCAGTGGTATGCTCAAGTGTCTAGCTCTTAATCTGCTCCCATTACACGGAAACTAAAAGCTTTGGTAGCAACAATGGATCAGTCAGTTGGACTTTCTCTTTTATTGTTTGAGAACACACTGTGTCAGATGCAGAACGAGCCAAACGTCATCATATATGAGATAAAGAAAACTGAACTCTGGCATGACAAAGCTTGAGTCAGGTTTATGGCACATTGTTTCACATACAGCAAAGGACATGAACCACGTTCATTGATGTGATTTATGCAGTGTGTGAAAATGCTGTTGAGGATTTTTTTCGCTCTATGTAACATGCATTAGTCATCATTCAGTAAGTGAAACATACCAATGATAGCCTTTGTTGCTTGGCCACAGTCAACATGATAGTAAACTTTGTTTCTTTGTTTGGAACTTAGCTCCTTGTTGATACTGTGGGACTCCTCCATGCCACGTCATCACCATTCTTGCAATCTATACTCCATAAACTTGACTTTTGAACATTTGCGCCTTTGTTGTAGAAGACAACAAAGTCGGGCACATTGAAAAGGGCAGAACTTACGAGACTACTCTGTCACCAGTGCTGTGAGAGGAGATGGGGACATGTTTTGAAGAGTGCAGTGGTCAAGTAATTGCACTTGACAGCTTTCAAGTGAGAGGCTGGAAGAGGAGGATTTTAATAGATCAGATTGAGCTGAGGGCTCTGTTACAGGCACTGAATTGCCTGAATCAGTTGGGCAGCAGGTTTCGGTAAACAAGGTGCACAGATGTGCAGTTCCACAAAGACTGTGAATGAATAATAGTTGCTGTTCTTACCGCAACACACCCCAGGCCATGTCAACTCTTGACTCATGCTGTGACTTTCAGTGTTTAAACTATGTGCTAAAATTCCTTTCAAATTCTCACACATCTTCATTTAACACCACTGTGTATTATAAACATGGGAAGTGATTTTGATTCTGTCAGCCTATAAGAGGGACACACAAGTTCAGAAAAGAAACAACAGCAAAAAACTGTGGACAATTTGATTTAAACTGGAATTTTTTTCTGACAAATGCCTACCAGTAAAAATCCTGTTACTGTACCTGTCCTAAGATTTGGTCTGGGAAATAGATATGACATCTACACATGAGAAGCTCTTTTCTAAATCTCAGTTTGTGATTAAAATTGTATCAATTCTCAAAACTCACATTGGAATCTACACAGTAATCAGCCTTTGTGATGCAAATGAAACAAGCCTTGACTGTCTTTCGCTGGATACTTAATAAAATACAATAATGATTGCAAATGGTTTATCTTGGCCACGTTAGTACATGTAAACCATTTTTTTACAGCTTACATTTGTACTGTTTTATTATCAACTTATCATCTGTAAAGCACTTTGGATTGCACCAGACAGTATGAAAGGTAATAAATCATTAAACTTTGATTGACTGAGATAAGGTTATGAGTGCACGTCTAGATGGAAACCACACTCTTGTGTGTGTTGGAAGTTGGGTTTCAGGATGCAATTCCTCACTTATGTTAATATGTTTTTTTATTTTTATTGAAAAAAAAAAAAAAAGTTTTTTTATCCACCACTAAAATATGTTGATCTTTGATACATATTTCCTTAAATCTTTGATTGTTTGTCTATACGACGTCGTTAAACTGTGATTTTCATCTTTAACAGTGAACCTGCTGGATTCTCGCTCTGTGATGGGAGACCTTGGATGGGTGGCCTACCCTAAGAATGGGGTGAGTATGACCATTGCTGAGATAGCTTTCAGTTTTACAGCTTTTTTTTTTACTTAATCTTGAAGAAATGTGGTTTCTTTTATTGAATAGATGTACATAGATGTGATGTATTTATGTTTTTTTGTATCACTTAATACTCCTTATGACATTAACATATCAAAGCTATGCAGTTTCATTATCCTTGCAGTGTTTCAGAGGTTAATCAAATGTAGAAACCCCAGTTACCCATCAGCACAACCAACTGAAGATCGAAAAAATTGAAGTACTGCTTATAAGCACACTTAAGGTTTAGTCAGTATCTCACACTCTCAGTGTGATGAATGACACTTGAAACTTACAATGAAGTACAGGTACCCGATTTTTCTCATCAAGGTTAAAGGTCATTTCATTTCCAAGAACTCTCAGTTCATTATCAGGGTAAATTGAATTCATGAATAAGGTACTGAAAGTCACCATGGAATACATTATTCTCAAGCCAGGAATTGAATTTCCATTTCCAAGTATTCCCAGGGTGATGGCTAATTAGAGAATGAGTTACTAGAGTTTGAAAATAGTTATTTCATATTATTATATAGTGTATTTTCATGAAAAAGAAATGGTGTCTCAAATGTATTAATGTATACTAGAGTTTCAGCATCACCTCTACAAGTGAGACAGGAATTCACAGTCTGATCTGCTACCTTTCCTGGGAAACATTTTAATTCCCCAACCTCGAGGAGATTGATAGTGCTGCGGTTGGTTTAAACAGGAATTCATTTGTTGATCAATTTGATCCGCATAGAAAATCTCTCATATATTCATAACTCCTGTTTGCAAATATGCAGCTGTACACGCCCCACCAACAGTGCTGACCGTGGCGATTTCTCAGCTCTGGGTATTCAAATCACGGCCGACTCTGTGGCTGTATGTAGATGGGGGAGATAGTGCTGACAAAAGCAGCCGTATCCATAATCATATTAATGAAGATGTGATTATGGTGTGTGCTTTCTACAATGCAACTGCATAAATAAGTGCTTTCAGAGTCAACGGAGGGAAAGAAAATGAAAGATGTGATAATGTAAGGATCTCATAATGACTTCCTCTTTGATTAACTGTTATGTTTTTATTCAGCTGCAATTTAAAGTGATTCATTTATTTTCTGTTTAACTTGTTGTCTTAAACATGCCTTAAAATGAAAATAAAAAATCTATTGCTCGTTTGGCATTTTATATAACAGGCGATATTGTTGTTGGCCATTACAATGGTTGTCAGGTTCCCTATTTATACAGTGGAGCCCAATCTGCTGCATACTCTATGCATGTGCACAATCTTCACATACATACGTGCACACTTGGCAACAGCTGTCTTCCATGGCTAAATAAGATGTTGAGGACACACAAAAGTTTGGGTTTTTTTAGCCTCATATTCCAGATGGTTTGTTTCATCCCTCGTTTTCTTCTCCTCCACCCCCTTCCATCCCCATCATCGCCTCTCCTCTCGTTCGTTACTCCTTTTCTGGCTCAGCTCTCATCCCCGTTCCACCCATCTTTCCTCGTCCCGGAACATTTGTTTGTTTCCTTATGCACCTTTTTCTCCTCCTTCTTGTCATCTGTTTATCTCATTATCTTCTCTCTGCCCCTTTCTGCTTTCCTCTTCCAAAGCTTTTATGTACTTTGAAACTTCTTGAAACATGTGTTTAAGCAAAAAAAAACAGGAGATGGAGTATAATAAGGGCTTTGAAAAGGCTCTTTTTTAATTTGATGGATGACCTTGAAATGTTTGGACTCATTTGAATGAATAGCATGACAGTAAACAAATGTCATGCATACTGTGGTAGTTTGAAATTGAAGACTGTAGAATGTTAAACATGGATATTTTGGTTTAAGGGCTTAAGTTGTCACTAAAAACCATTTTCTCCTTGTCTATGATGAACTCCTTGAACTTTAGAGAGGCGTCTTCTCTTCTTCTTTATACACAGCCATCTTCTTATATGCACAATATAAACTGAAATTACAAAGACATTAAGAAGTGATCTTTTTGCCCCTCTACCTTATCTAGCAGGGGGGGCAAAGAAAAGTTTTTGCCTTGAGGCTTTCTAGCAGGTTAATCTGGCAATGTGGAGACAGATGTGGTGTGAGACAGGAGTGGATTGAATTGGAGTAAGATGGAGACCTTCAGACTGCCAGACAGTGACAGACTGAGACGGACAAAGAGTGTGAGAGAAAACTAAGAAGAAAGCAGGTAGGCTTCCTGTGACCACGAGAAAAAAAAGCGCTCTGTCTCCTGTTCGGAAGCAGAACAGTGAAAATCACTGGGAGAAACAGTGCACATGGGCAGTCTGGAGGACAAATTGGAGAAAGAGATGAGAGAAAAGAAGAGAGTTTGTGCCGTTTTAAAGGAATTATTTTTGTTTTGTCTCCACTCGTGTCTCATTGAGGGTATGTGACAACTGCAAGCAGATGAGGTTGATGAGGGTTGAAGATGGAGACGGAAAGAGAATAGAGAGAAATAGACTGATATTAATGCCTTTAATTAGTGCTCTTGAGAAGAGAGAGAATGTTATTATTCATATGGTGTCTTACTGATACAGAAAAAGGGATCATTAGGAAGAAAACAACCACTTAAGTTAAAAGAGTACAGTCTAGACTGTACTCTTTTAACTTAAGATAAAACTGGCTTGACAAAGTTCAATCAAGTTACGTGAAGCTTGAGCTACAGTTAGAAGACATAAGTGTAACTGAGAGAATTAAATACAAAAGGGGATGAAATAAATGAAGATGATAAGACAAAAAAAATCATGGAGGAATTTTGGTTCCCCTCCCACTGGGGCTATTTGGCTGTCAACCCTTTGTCATTCAATACTTCCATTACTTTATGTCCCCATTACAGTGGAGGAGTGCTTGTTCATAGATTGGGTGGGCTGCTGATCACATGCCATTTAGTGGACGCTTTTATCTTTTATCTGCTGCATCTTCCAGCATCACGAAGGGACAAGAATTAAGTAAGAAAAGTCAGGAGGGAAGGTGGCATAAAAGGGATGGAACTCACAATATGGAATTTTTTGCTGTCAAATCCATCTGTGTCATCTGTCTCCATTACCTCCCATCAGTCTGGCAAATCCCAGAATCCATTTCTACTCTGTCCTTATCTGAACATTAGTAGGCAACGTCCACCCAGCCCTGACACGTCAAGCCTCGATCTCAAAGAAGAGTGCTGAAAAGGCTAACTGATGAAAAGCTTTGTGTAGCCTTACGTCATTTCAATTCTAAAGTTCAAACTTTCAACTGAAGAAAATACAAAGCCTGTAGCTGATGGATAGCTGACAGCTGACGTGCACCACATTCTGCGCCTGCTTGAGAGGATAAAGTTAAAAGAAAACCCACAGACTCATCAGACCTAACTAGCTCACTATTTTCACAGCTTTGTGAATCAGTTTACCTGGTCAGATATATGATCCAAATACAAACTGTATGTTTTTTTTTTTGCTTTGACTTAGGGCTGAACAATTTTATATGAAAATATCTAATTGCAATTTTTTGACCAATATTGCATCTGTGATTTCACTCCCAGACTTGTGGTTATTGTCTGCATACCTATTGATAGAGATGACATCTCCGCATTTTAGTGCTATATAAATAAGCTTTATTGTTAGGCAATTATTAGGTATATTGTTGCTTTTTAAATGACAGAGATGAATTGCATGATGAGAAAAAGAGAGAAAGACAGAGCTGAGAGCATGCGAAAGAAAGAGAGACAGTGCAGCAGTGGTCAAGCGAGCTAGAGAGTGAATGAAGAGAGAGAGGCAGCAGTAGAAAGGACAGTGAGAAATAAAATGTTATTTTTTGATGGTTCTAAAGCAGAAATAAATAACCGTCCAACACTCAACAGATGATTTTCTGTGGAAAAAGACTCTCTGCATTTCTCCTTTTCATTCATTCATTACATCCAACTCTTGTAACATAGCAGTTGTGGCAATTGTTTGCCATTGCCTGCCGTTGGCTTGTCATTTCCGCAGTATTGCAATATTGCGGTTATCGCAACAGCCCTGTTAACGTTAGCTTCACAGACTTACAGGACACGCTGCTTGACAGCTCTGAGATCCCAGAGATCCTGATTCACAGCTTTTCAGATGATGAGCTTAAACAGCAATATCACATACTTTACTCCAACAACCAGCTGTTTGTCATTCACACTCGACAGCTACCGAGCTACCTGCTAGCTACCTGTCTGAAATTAATGCAAGGCTGTCAGCTTGTCATTCAGCCCTGCAAGAAGTAGAAAACAAACATAAAACCACGCTAAATTGGTGTAATCACTGATTCATTTGGCTGAACAGCCATGCAGAGAGTTCTCATTCATCAACTGCCTTTGCTGATTGAGCGTTCCCAACTGTCCAGACAGCCATAGATGGGCAGACTAGTCAAAGGTGCTGAACACACAACAAAAACTGTGGGTGATGGTCGGGCACAGACGCTCAACGAGTGACAGCTTGCAGTTAGCTCAGTGTGTCAGGGTCTTAAATTGTCTGTCCAGGAATGAGATGGTTGGGGAGTGGCTGTATGAACAGCTCAAGTAATGTTTGCTTAGAGATTTTTTGTGCCGCAGATCATATGGTGTTTAGCAGATCCTCTTTTTTTTTTTTTTTTTTTTTTTTAAACCATAGCACACTACAGTAACATGAAGGAGAAAAGATGTGGTGGGGTAAAAGGGGCAGAAGAGAGGAGGAGGATGAGAGAACGGTGGGGGATTAGTGACAGGAAGGAGGGAAGGAGGGGAGAAGTTTTAGAACGGAAAGGGAGAGCAGCAGAAATCGGGGACAAGGAAGAAGACAAGAGTCAGAAGCTGCAAGTGGATGGGGGGAAGGAAGAAAAGCGAGCAAAGCAGCGTCACACGGAGAAGGAGGGATGGGGTCGAACAGCGTTTCTGGGTTAGAGTTAAGATTGGATAATTAAAGGAACAATAGAGGACACATGGAGGGAAAATGATGATAGACATGGCTGAGATGAAAAGGCAGAGGAATGAGGAACGAGAAGGGGGATGGTAGAGAGAGTGAGATGGATGCAGAAATAGGGAAAGGGGAGGGGAGGGGGGGGGGAGTTCTTATATGGGTTTGGAGTGAGAAGGACAGTTCTATTACAGTGTCATGACGGTCAGCGGTAATGGGCGGTAATAATAAGTTGGAGACAGCTTTATAGACTTAGAGCCAGGAGGGCACTCAGCAGAGCCACAGGGGGTCTGCTGACGGATGTGACATGCGTGAACGCAGGCACTCACGCACACCCGCACACATAATGGTGAGCAAAACAAACACACACACACTAATGAGGAGCTAAAAGGATGCCTATAGGGACAGTTCAGTGTACAGAGCAAAGTGAAAAAGGGCAGGAAGTGGAGCAGAGATGATGCAGAGGTGAAAGTGAGGTTTGGCCTGCACGAGAGGGTCTGTAGGGACTGAAATGAAGAACATATGATTATTTAAATTTAACCAAATACTCTCAATTTGGTGACTTTTTGTTAGTTCACACTTAAGCATCATTAGAGTCAAACCATACAAAAGACAAACTGGTCCATTACATATCATCAGTAGTATCTGGCTGTGCAGATAGCTTTCAGTTTATGTGCCTAGACTTTTAAATATCTGCCTTGGAAACTTCTGCCACCATCCCAATACGAGTAGTTTTTTCTTTACTTTTTTTTTTGCAGAAACAATATTCTGACTTCTTTAGGATAATCACATTTTTTAGGGACTGTTTCTTCAGTAAGAAGTAAGGGTACTAACTTGTTTTTGTAAAGAAACAGCAGAAATCTGAGAGCAAGATATCTCAAAAATTCAGCGGGTAAATCTGAACAGTTAGATACCACAAGGGGTAGAAGGAAAAATGTTACTTGGACTTTGGGTGAACTGACCCTTTGAGAAGAGGTTGTGTGAATTGCATGGAAGGTGAGGTGTGTGCAGTGAAGATTATAATGTCACATTTTGAAACAAATGGACAGTGAGGGTTGCTTTACAGAGTCATTCGGAGACAAAGAGGCAAAAATAGCTGCCATTAAATGAATGTACAAACAGTAATGAGGTTTTAAAGGGTATACTGTTTACAGTAGTGCATGCCTTTGTTTCTACAAGGCTTCACATTATTAGCATGGGTGGTCCTGACCCCACAGTGTTAGTATGTCGCTCTTTGCACTTAGCATTGTGTTTGACCTCTGAAGTTCCAACCCGCCTAATACCATGTACAGTGGTCTTTAAAGATTCTTTGAAATAGGCGTTTGAACCTCCAAGAAAACAGCTACTTCCTGGAAAACCATGCATGCTCAGTGGTCACTGCAAACTGCACTAATGGGTTTTAACAAAAAGTCGTATACAATTAAATCTTACCACAATTCCTCCTTCCTGCCTGTACTATCAGATTGGTTGTTAAAAAGGGAAAGAACTTCCTTTACTGGTAACTTTAATGGTGGTGTGCCTTTCTGTGCTCATTTCATAAGCTCATGTTAGATTACTGTTTGATGACTCAGTTTAAAGAGTTAGCTTATGCAAGTGTCATGTCCCATTTACATCAGTAATCAGAGCTGCAGAGTTGGAGAACTTCCAGTGGCAACAATGGCAAACATGCTTTATACACAGATACTGAAACCATTTGGTAACCAGCGAAACTAGAGAAGGTCTTCTGTTCAGCTCCCTGCTGGGCTACCAATAATGATGTGTGTGTGTGTGTGTGTGTTAAGCTGTGTGAAGCTCAGAGCAGGCTGGTGGATCTGTGTGATCTAACCAGTAAGAGGCTTAATGTCTGCACTGGGACTGACTGGGCTTGAGTCTGGGAGAGATAGGGACACAGTCACACGCATGAAGACGCAGATACGCTTTTGCATCTATACTTGTGAGGACCCTCGTTAACATAATGCATTTAACCCTAACCTTAACCCAAGTCTATAAGTCTAACCTTAAATTTTAAACCAAGTCTTAGCTCTCAGATAGCCCTCTGAATAAGTGACAACAACCAAAATCATTCTCACTTTCCGAAATCGTCCTCACTCTCAAGGTCTGAAAATCAGATTGGTCCTCACAAAGATAGAAGAACAAGAGTAGAAACACACACACACATTGTTAGCATATCAGCACAGAGCCATGTGCATTTAACAACAAATGTACTTTCTAATAACACTTCACAATGCCTCCATTCATTCACAAATGGCTCAGAAACGGAATGATAATAACCAGAAAACAAAAGAAACAGATTAAAATAAGGAGGAATGAGAAACAATGAGGAAGAAAAAGACAGATGGAGAATACGACAGGGAGAGGAGAGAGAGAAAAGACAAAGACAGAAGGTTGTATGCAACGGCTACAGCAAGGATTGATTAATATGGGCTATTAAGCTATAACACCAGATCATAGTCTGGTCCCTCTGGCCATATTACAGTGACATGATGAAGCGCCTGTATTAGCCATGGGAGAGTGCTAGTGATGCAGATAATAGCCACGTCCCAGGAGACCTGCAGAGGGAATTAATGCTGCTGTCTGACACACACACACACACATGCATAGATGCAGACACAGAGAGGTATGATAAGAGGAATGGCTGCACAGATGAACACACCTATAAGTGCATATTAATTCTTTCTTTGCTGGCAAGAACTCCTCCCCTTTTTCATGGAAAATGCATATATACCCTATAGGACTATCTCTTTCTTTTCTGTCTGTTGCGCTAGGAGGAAATGAGGTGGAAGGAATGAGGATTATCATAAGCAGCGCTAGGACATCGTGCTTGGGGAGGCTAAAAGTCAGCAAGGGGAGGGGGGTTGCTGAGCAAAACTTGGAGGAGCGGCTGAGATTGTCACTACAATAAGAATAGCTGGTTGATCTTAAAGGTCAGTCCACCTTAAGTGAGCCATGGTCAGGTTGTGGCTAACTTCAAGGCTGGGCTACATAGTGTGTTACCATCTTTTCAACTGCTGAACTGCTGACACAGGTGTTTTCATTCTTTTAAGTTTACCAGTACACAGTGTAGGTTGCACAATAGTCAGTAGTAAATTTAGGAAACGCTTAGCCTGTTCAGTCATTATTGCCCAAAAAAATCATGATTTTATTGAAGGTTAAATTTTTTCAGTGAAAATTTTGGGGAAGCTAAGCTTCCCCCAGCCTCTTAATAGTGCTGCTTATGAGGATTATACCTAGCCACACACGTGCACACACACAGAGCCCTGTTTAAATTTCTTCTCCACTGTTAAGCCTTTAAAAAAGGCATTGCTGTAGCTCATTCTGACTACATTTCCACGCTTCTTACTTCTCTTTACATCTGGACATTGTCAGAAAACTTTGGACCACTTGCTAGTGCATACCTTATACTAATACCAAAACTATACATTTTCTTAAAATTTTATTTCTAAATGTAAAATGTTATCTATAAACAAGCTGCAATACAAGAAACTTTCCAAACAAATTACAGTCTGAAATTGGCAAAATTATGTTTTAAATCAGAAATAATCTGCAAATAAGAGAACGAATACTAGCAAACATTTGTTGTCAGTTTTCGGTTTATTTGACAGTTTTTGATACTATGTGATAGGACACAGGCTGATCAGTAGCAAATCTTGTGTTTAGGTTTGACACTAAGCTGTACTTCCCTTTTTTCAAGGACCTCCTCGGTGATCCCATTTTTTCTGACCTTTCCTCTTACCCTTTGTTGCCTCCTTCTCTTCTCTTCTTTTCTCTCTCTCAGTGGGAGGAGATTGGCGAAGTAGACGAGGACTATGCCCCCATCCACACCTACCAAGTGTGCCGGGTCATGGAGCAGAACCAGAACAACTGGCTCCACACCAACTGGATACTGACCGAGGGCGCCCAGCGGGTCTTCATTGAGCTCAAGTTCACCCTGAGAGACTGCAACAGCCTACCTGGGGGTGTCGGGACCTGCAAGGAGACTTTTAACATGTATTACTACGAAACCAATGGGGACGAGGATGAAATGGAGGATGGGGAGATGAGAGACGGGACGGGGATGACGGAGGAGGAGGACAGGGTGATGAAGGAGAGCAGATACATCAAAATTGATACCATAGCGGCTGACGAGAGCTTCACCGAGCTGGACCTCGGGGACCGCGTGATGAAGCTCAACACTGAAGTCCGTGATTTAGGTCCTTTGACCCGGAAGGGCTTCTACTTGGCGTTTCAGGATTTGGGGGCCTGTATTGCTCTGGTCTCAGTGCGAGTTTTCTACAAACGCTGCCCGTTTCTAGTGAAGAGTCTGGCCGAGTTCCCCGACACCATCCCCGGCTCAGAGGCCTCGCAGTTGGTGGAGGTGGTGGGCCGCTGCGTCAATAACTCGCTGCCTTTATATGAGCCTCCCAGGATGCATTGCAGCACAGAGGGTGAATGGCTGGTGCCCATTGGGAAGTGCGTGTGTCAGCCAGGGTTTGAGGAAATCAACGGATCCTGTCAAGGTGAGAGGGGAAAGTTTGTGTGTGAAGCTGAACTGGTTGATTGGTTGATTAATCGATCAAGCAAAAGTGCTAAATAAATTAAATGCTTTTTATTTTTTATATCATTGTTCGGTGTTCACGTTTTTGGTCTTTGTAGGTTTGTTTCTTTTGGGTTGCTATCATCATCCTACATGTTTATTTTTACATGCATGCACGTGTTTGTTTTTAGTGTTGTGTACTTGAGTGTGGGCATGGATCTGTTTATTCTGTTTTTAAGAGCGTTTCTTACTGTGTGCATGTGTTCCTCCCTAGCTTAGTGGAGGGTATTCCCCCGAGCCCTGCAGCACTTTGTTGCTCTCGTACAGCTGCCTTTTTGCTTTGACTCTAGCCCAAACATTTCCACCACCGACCTTAACTGCCATTTCCACAGGCACCCAGGGCCTCCCTTTTCTTTTCTCTCCTTCACTCTTTCTCCAATCTTCTTTTAAATTACTCAATTTTCAGACTTACACACTAGGCTCTACTTGTGCAACCAAGAAGTAGCTCTGAGTGGCATGGCAAAATTTCAGAAAAGCAGTTATTGCAGCGGCATGAAGCTGTGTGGTACAGAAAATTGAAATGTGTGATTATTCAGTACCTCTTGAGTGTTTCATCTCTTCACACAATATCCTACCGATTAAGAGTCCTCAACTACAGACAGCTAACTCTTGAACTGTACACACAAAGGCATACTTTATTTTTTGTGTTTCAAATTTATGTGTAGGTGTGAGTGTGCATGTGGAGTATAATAAATCAGATTTACACAAAACAATTCCTTGTCCTCTGCCGTTTCAGCTACAGTATACTGAAACCAAGAATGTTGCTCTGTAGCTTAAAATTATGTCCAACAACAAGCCGAAAACAGGCCATGGTGAAATGATAATACACCAGATATACTGTATTATTTCTTTGCATCAACGCTTGTATTATTGCGTATATCAATTGGCCATTGGACATATCTAGGAACACTTTACATGTCAGATTTTCTATTGAAATCATCAAACAAAGCCTCCAGAAGATCCAACAGTAAATCCTCCCCTCCTAGCACCAGCCCCTCTTTTATCTTAGATAATTTATAATAATCAAACAGTAAAATATGATGGCTATGTAACAAATTATGAACCATCTCTAGCTTCACTTCATCAGACATAGAGTCGCTGCGGGGAGGTCATTAGTGAATAGCTGTCAGTAGGCCACTGGCCTGCCTGGAGTCATTCTGCCACAGACTGTACAATCACCCAGACTGTTACAGATCAACGGCTGATTAGGCTAAAAAATCATATTCTGGTGTGTAGCAGTAATACCTGAGAGCTCACTCTGTACTGTGTATGACTGTTGAATGTTGACTGTTAAAAAAACATCAACTAAATTTGAGTTGAGTAGTTTAGAAAGGAAACATCTTTGAGGATATTATGTATATCTGAATACTGTAGTCTAAAGGGACATACATGTGCAAAAAGATGCATGAACTCCTGAATAATGCTGTGGTTACCATTCATTAGTTGACTGCCCATTTATTACACAGCTAATCTGGTTTGGTCTGGTTAATCGGGTCAAGCATGAATATTTAGAATTACACTACAGTACATGTAGTTGTTTCATCCAGGAAAATGCATTTTATGACTTTTTGCACCATGTAAGCATCTTTTGCAAGTATAGAAAGACATTTTTCTAAACCTCAGCCCATAGATTCCTATCTTTATGCATTATTATCAATGTGCAGATCTCTCTTTGTTTCACTTGTGCTTTAGTTGTTATATGATAATGCTTATAGTACACACAATAATGTTAGCTCGAGTGTTCTCCAGTTTTTATTCTAAAGAGTACTGTTCTCTGAAGTAAAATTAATATACTGTGATGGTGTTAACAATAATGCGTCATCATTAATGCATCATACATCACTTGCTTTGTTCCAGCAGCATGTCAGCTGTGGTTCAGTTTTAAAACTTTGCTTTTTTTTTCAAAACTATCAAGGACAGAACCTTATTTTATACAGGGAAAACAAGTAGTTGAAATGCATAGTTGATAAGGGTAATATGCCTATTGCATGTGTTATCGCCTTGAAATCTGTGGACAGTGTAATCTTTGTACTGTGTATCATATGCATGTGTCATATCATAACTGAAACTAAAAGCAACATAGAAAGGAAAGCATTGTTCAAATGATCAGATAAGTGAACAGATGACAATGAACTAAAAAATACAGTTATTTAAAAGGTTCATAAGCCTGAAGAGATTTTTAAAAATACATTTCCATATTTACATAGATGAAAAAGACTTGCTAAGTATGTAACAGAAAAGTGGTTGGAGCTGGTGTGGACAGCAGCCAAGATTAAAACAGTTTTTTTTTTTTTTTTTTCATGAGACATGAATAAAAAATACAACTCTTTTCTGGCGTAGACTGAGCTTAAAAGAGACGGTCACAGAGCGGCATTCCCTTTGTACCCCTATTGACAAAAGGGCACGGGTGTGATATTGATGACACAGTAATAAAATCTGACCCTGCCACCATGTCTTGCAAAAAGCTGACGATACGCCTGTTTTCACCGTCCTGCTGCAGCAAAGTTTCACAGAAAGACTACAGAAGGTTTAACTGGTTTTTCATTTTAATGAGTTTCCGTGTGTTTTGCATTCCAGGGAGATGGAGTTGAATGATATGCAAATTTTTTTTTTCAACGGTTAAACATTTTAGAATAAAAACATCTCACAGGCGCTCGTGGTAGAAGCGATTTTATTTATCATGGTCCGTATCTACAATAAAAGGAAGTAAACAGACGTAACAGTGAGCTGTCACAGTAGAGCACACTCTCAGCAATTAATTAAGCTACAGGATGAAGGTTTCCTTACAGTTCCGTATGCAGATGAGGCCGTTAAACCGACAGCCTTTGAACGTGTCTACAGAGAGAGACATGGCAGGGTTTCCTCTCGCTCAGCTTTGTAACCATATGTGTTCACTGCTTTAGCAAACTGTTTTTCATGTGTATGTCAGTCACTCACACAGGAGTGTGTTGAAGGTTTTTGAAGAGTGCCTGGACTCCATACCAGGAGGAGATATGTATTCAGTGTCTCTGGTTTCTTGTTCAAGTTCTGAACATTTGCTGTGCTGGATTTGAGAACATGTGCGATAGTTTAATATTCACTCCATTATGTCTATTTTGCCCTTTCCATGAATGTCTGTCTTTTTTTAAAAAGAGCTGGTAGAGCTGTTTAAAAAGAGATGCAGCATTGATGTAGCCTGTTCAGCCTTTTCAGTTAATGCTTTAGGCATGTATGTCTTACTGTAGGGTGTGAATTAGTGGGTTGCAGGTCAGAGTACAGTATGTGTGTGTATATGAGAAAAAATGTGTGTGGATCCTGGCTGTATTGGCTGCATGTGCTGCCTAGTAGAGCATGATTTAACGCAGCCTTTGTAAATGTAGGACAGAACTCGTTATGGACAGTTCTTTCTCCTCCTCTTTTGTCTTTTACTTCCCGTCTTTCTGTCGTTCCTTGTCACATCTCCACTTCTTTCTCTCACTCACTTGCTTTCTGTCTTTTTGTCTATTTCACTTCCCTTTTTTTTCTTTTGTCTGTCTCTCATTTTATCTTCCTGTAACTGCCTATCATTCAGTTGTCTCCCAATCCCTCCCTCTTTCTCTTTATTGCTGCCACCTACATACATCAGCACTCCCTTTACCTTTTACACTCTTGCCAGTGCCTCTCACTCCACTTCCCACTCTTTCCTGCTTTAAAGATCTGTCCATCTTTCTCCATCAACAAACCAACTCTGTCTCCTTTACCCTCCCCCTCATCCTTCAACACACACACGCATCTCACTCAAAAAGTACATCTCTATTTATGGAAAACATTCAGCCACCACTCACCGGCAAAGCGTAAGTGGTTTCCACAGTGGGCAAATACTGAAAACATTGTCTCTGTGTAGTATAGTAACATCTGTTTGGGAATGCATTGTTGGATAGTTATGTATTGCTCTGCTCTGCTATTGTCCACCCTCAATGTTTGATTATTTTATTTTTCTTATTCGCTATTTACTCATATGACAGCATATACAACAAGATAAACTTATAACTCATTATTTCCTTTTTTCATTATCATTTCATCATCAAGTGTTAGCACGACAAGTGAAAGATGCCTAGAAAGAAAATATATTTATTTTAGATTTAGCGTGTTGTCATTCTTCCTTGTTACACCAGAGATGACATTGTGTCTGTTGACATCTAAAGATACTGTATGTGGTTGTGTGAGATGTATAGATGTTGGCACAACTTTAGCTGGGATAATTGGTGGTAGCCTGCAGCACTGTCAGCCCAGCAAGACCGAAGAGAGGAAAGGGGAGGGGGTTACACGGGGAGATGGATGGATGGATAGATGGAAGGATGGGAGGAGAGGAGAAGTGATGGGAAAATTAGGGGACACAAGATAAATTGAAGATTTCACACCACAGGGTGTGAGGGCAGAGAGTCAGGGAGATGGATGAGTGTTGTTTCAGCGGTGATGGTGATAGAGGAAGGATAACTGTGGATAGAAGTGGGCAGATGGATGGAGAGAGAGATGAAAAGGAGATGGGGGGGTGGGGGGGGGGGTTGTAGATTGAGTTCAGCCTCGCAGATGTGACTTAGACAATGAATTTGAGAAGGAATGAGGGAATAATGGCTGAATGGAACATTGGGATAATGTTTGAATTGAATTTTTGGTTCATGGAAAAAGAGCTGAATGGGATGTGGGAATGACTAGTATACCAGTTTTGAGAGTCTTAGCCTGGTTTGGAATAATATTGGGGATGCTAACATGGATCATGCGAAACCTGGTTACTCGTATTCTTGTACTGTGTACATAATTCTAACATTATCCAGGTTTCTGTTGGTGAAGGAAAGTCTTTGTCTTTGTAACTCTTGTGTCCCACCTGCGTTCTCTCAGCAGTTAAGGATGAACCCAGTTTGTAGTCTGGCTACCAGGAATGTGTATTGTATTAACCACTCTGCTGGGTTTGGCTTCTCCATATGATCACCGTTGATAGAAAACAAGAGCAGCAATAGAATATAACACTAACTAATTTCATTTCAGCATGCACCTGCATGATGAGACTGATGAGAAACTTTGAGATAAGGTGTTGACATGCCACAGTATGCAAATTTTCTATCTCAGTACTTGCATATATAGGTTTCTCAAAAGTGGGATAAGAGCTTAGCCAGGTTTCTGAAACCTTAATATAATGTTTGGTGCAAATATGTACACAAGATACTCCAAAAGCCCGATCACAACCAGGCTGCTTGAGTTTATGTAAACACATTAAATGCCGAATGGCTGAATGGAACTTTATTGTTGTGTGATGGCTAAAAGAAATGTTGAAATGGTGGGATTTGGGAAATAAGGGTTAATTACATAGCTGAAATGATAGATTAAGGGATGAAATGAATGTTAGATGGAATAAGGGCTTCTTGAATGTTGAAATAATGGCACATGTGCTGTGTGAAATGTAATGATAGTAAAAGAACTACATGAAATATTGGAGTGATGGAATAAGGGCTGCTGAAATAATAGAATAAGGGCTAAATTGGATGTTGGAATAATGGAATAAGGGCTGACTAGAACGTTGGAGTGATGGGATAAGAGCTGAATGTTGGGAAGATAGTATAAAGGTTGAATGGAATTCAGGGATTGACAGCTTTGTGATGTTTGGATTCAGGCTGCGCTGCATTCACGTGACAAAAGAAAAAAGACTTGGAGGTATAAGATGGGCAAGTATAATGAAGTTGAGCAAAGAGAGGAGGGGAAGTTGGGGGAGGGAAGCAGAGAAGAAGAAAAAGGATGACAGTGGATGAGGAATACAAATGAAAACGAGGACGACTGTTGGTATCATCAATTAAAAGAATTGCCCGGAATGATAAACTGCTGCTCACTGGTAGAATAATAAAACGTTCCACGAGTGCTGTCTAAGTGTGTCATGGGTAGGGCTGGATTTCCCTTGACAATACTTTGTTTCAGTGCCAGGGCTCCCCTGATGTTCCTCTGTGTTTGCCTGCCTGTCAGACGTCACTGCAGCATATGTCAAACTTGATCTGGCCACAATGGTGGTGCTGCCATCAGAAACTGTCTCACTGGCAAAGAAACGTGAGGAAGGCTTCTGCCTTCCCGCCTCTCGGGAATTATGGGATAGCAAACGAGTGCCTCACACTTGCAGTGTGGGGCTTGTGGTTGATGGTGTGGTGACAAGGGTATTACAGTCACTTGCATAACACAGAGACACACTTGATCATGGTAGCATCTGGTATTTCAATACGATTACCCACATGTGCTGATAAGTATCTGAGTTCCAACGCAACCTTGCTTTGAGTTGCACAATTTATTCATTCATTCATTTAGTTGATTATTTAATTACTTAATTAGTTAATTTTAAGTTTTTGTGTCATGCCACGCATTTGGCACATCTCACATGGGATTTACAAGCCACTGTTTGTTGTATGTAGGACACCAAATGCACAGGGAAAACATTCTCAGAACCAAAATTAAACCTAAATTTAAACATGTACAAATTTTCAATTAAATTAAATGCCTATACATATCACAGACATAATACTCACCATATAATGCTAACAACATAAACATGCACCCAAAGAGGAGAAAAGAAACCAGATTTGCTGCATAATGATCTCTTTTTTTTCCTAATAAAGAGCTTTTTTCTCATCTCCCAGGCTTTCTCCAAGTAGCTTCCTATAAATGAAACATTTTGAACGTGAATAGCAAACTCAGTTTTTTTGCATCATCATCATTTTCCTTTGCCTTATTAAACAAAGGACAATGGGGAAAAAAATAATTTTTAGTGTAATGGAGGTGGAACATTGAACAAATTAGAATGAAACAAAGTAGTTGTGTGCACATCCACCAAAAACTCAGTAGTGTAGGTGCTAGATACAAACATTGAACAAATTCTCTTTTGTTTTTCTTATCCATTCTTCTCATTTAACTATCATCTATTTTTGGTCGCTGTGTTTACTGAAATTAGTGTTAGCTATACAACATTAGCCCTGCATGTTCCTTTAGCTGAATGTTTACCACTGCTGTAGATTCAAGAGTGCAGCCTAAACTTTTGGATGCTACATGATCAAAACTCCCTGAAGGATCCAATAGCATCACAAGTCAGATTTGTATCTATTTTAATTATTTGTATATTTTTCTGTATCTTTTAAATTTTTATCACTTGATAAATGATGTTAAACAGTTTTCAGTTACTATCACAAAAATAAACATCCTGTCACGCCTGAATTACTCAAGAGACAGAACAGCATGGTGAATGATCTGCTCTGAAAATCTGCAAGTGGCAGGAAGCCTTTCTGTTCCCATCATCTCCTGAAATATGAATCAACTGGATTTATTGAGAAAAGATCCATCATTCATGTTTTTAGGTCTTGTTCAATTGGAACCTGCTACTGGCTTCTTTCACAACACTCTCTCATTCTGTATTTTCCTCCTGCATCTCTCTCTCTCTCTCTCTCTCTCTCTCTCTCTCTTCTCCTCCATCTTTCTCCCCACCCCCTCTCCATCACCCCATCATCTCAACGTGGTGATGCTGTCATGACAACTAAAGTGCTTCCTGAGTGCTTGTTGGGTAAACTGACTTTCCCAGAAGTGCTTCCTCCCTTTTACTCTTCCTCCTGCTAACATGCACACACATGCGCATGTTTTATTTCTATACTTGTGAAGACTCTAATTGACACAGTGTATTGCCTAGACCCTACACTCCTATCTAGATGCCTACATCCTTGTATTTGCTGTAACCTTAACCATAAAACAAAGTCTAAACTCGCAAATGAAACAAAAAATATCCTCACTTTCCAACAATGTCCTCAACCTCTAAATCTCAAAGTGGTCCTCACAAAGATAGAAGTACAAGGGCACACACATACACACACCTTCCTGCAGTTGGTGAAATATTGATAAAACGCCCGATTCAGCAGAGCCAGCTTCTTTCCGTGAAAGCCTGGCTCTCTCCAGTGGCCCAGTCAGCGGTGGCTTGTAGAACTGGTTAGACTGGTAGTCATGGACACTTCTAATGTATTTCAGTTGATGAGTTCCCAGATGATACAATTCACACAACAATTCTGATTTTACAGCAGTTACACGATAGTTGACATGTTTTTCCTTGCACCTTCTTTAGAAGTCTGAACAGAGGTGACAGTGAAGCAGAAATACATCCACATTTCTAAAACGTCATTTGAATTTTTGTATCTAAATGCTGTGGTAAGTGCAGCAGATATATAAATGTACATATTTTGTATCCCTGACAGGCACCTTCTTTACTGTAGAGAAAAAAAAGCTGTATGAATATTTGTCGGCCTATATGTCTAAACAAAATTAGGACATACAGTATACAGCAAATTGTAGGTGATGTCCATGCATTTATCTTGGCTATACATAGCTAATGAAGAAAATCAATTTTAACACAAGACCTGCAAATGTCTCTAAAGAAGCTAATTACCAGGTCATCTCTTGTAACCCTCGGCAGATGAAAATATATAGCGTTCTTTTTCCTGGGAATTTAATCAAAGCACATAATACATCAGCATGCATGCAAGGTAGAGTTGTGCATATCTGGTCACACAAGGCTGTGCACACAGAAACACAAATGTTCAGCATACTTTCATTTAAATGGGTCAAAAGAAATATTGCTAGATTCACAATCATTTTTTTTTTGTGCACAATCAGTGCATTTCACATCCATGTCTGATCTGACAGCCCTCATCCTTTTTCCGCGATCTAATTTCTCAGGAGTACGATAATGGCAACGAGGTCCTGACCCACGCACACCTAATTTCTTGTCGTTTGCAATTTGTGCTCGCAGTTTTTGATTGATTGCAGCGGACTGATTTTTTTTTTTTTTTCATGTAAACGAATGTCAGCTAAATGCTGAAATAGTAATATAATATGTACTCTCTGTTTTATAGTTGTGTAGTTGATTGAAATATTTTCCCAACACATCTGGTCAGCATAACTTGACACTTGATTTATCTTAATGATGTATTGCTAATGTTTAATCTTCCCTCTAGACCTTCACTGGTCCAGTAAATTGGTTTATGTTCCAAAGCTATTGTGACCTGTTTTGACCTCCTGGTTTCTGCTTGTGGCCTGATTGTGAGAATAAATGGGTGCTGAACAATGACTTCTTCTGTCATCCAACAGACAGGAAAGCCCCATTGACTTGATTGTATATTATTATGGCATTATCATCTGGCCTTGTTTGTGTTCACACACAGACATACACAAATATGAGCATCCATCAGCCCATACACACACATGCAGAGATATGTACACAATGATACAACAATAATACATGAAGGTATGAAACCCTCACACATGCACACACACAGATAGGCACACACACAAGCTGTGTTTATGTTCTTTAAGACAGTTGCTCACTGTGAGACAAATACAGGAACAGGATATTTACTGTGTTTCCTTGTCCTGGTTTATTAGTTCACAATACTATCTGTTAACCACACAGGCAGTGTATTAGGATTCAGCCTTACCATTTTTGTGTTTCTTCTGTCAAAGTTTACTTTTGTGTCAATCCTGCTGAATATGTGTACAGTTGGAAAACTGACAGGAAAGATGGAAATACAAGCGGATGTTAGATGCAGCAAATGATGTGAGCCATTTGGCTTTTTGTCCTTATTTTGTCTGATTGTGGAGTTCTGTATGACCATCACTGCTGTAATGCAACCAAGTACGTTTACTAAAGTACAATTTTAATCACACATACATTACTTGAGTATTTCCATTTCATACTAATTTCTACCTCCACTTCACTACTTCGCAATTAATGTACTTTTCACTCAATTATATTTCTTCGACAGTTCTAATTAGCAGTTACTTGGCAGATTTACATCTGAAACATATGATGAGTTTCTGAAATATTATGCATTATTAGTTTAACTGCACAACAGTGTATAAAATAGTTCAAATTAGCTCCACTGCAACCGACCACAATATTAATATGTCACTTCACTGTTAATGCATCAGTAATCAGCCAGTAATATTATAATTTAGATTATTTTTTTAAAGAGGTCTCTGAGTGGATTTATTAGAATATTTGTCAGTATTGATCCTTAATCCTCTGATTTTTATTTATATGTTTTATCCCAGGATCCATACTGTGTCTATTCCCATATCAATTAATTTATGTCCAATATACTGTTGATATATACATATTAAGATTTTATATATTCCCACTACAATCACACACACACACACACACACACACAATCTCTCTCTCTCTCTCTCTCTCTCTCTCTCTCTCTCTCTCTCTCTCTCTCTCTCTCTCTCTCTCTCTCTCTCTCTCTCTCTCTCTCTCTCTCTCTCTCTCTCTCTCTCTCTCTCTCTCTTTCAATATGTCTCTCTCTCTCTTTCTGGCGTAATCGCTTACTCTCTCTAATCCCACCAAAAGACAGCCAGTCATATAAATCAACATGTTTACAGTGAAATGTTTCCAATTAAAGAGGACGCTCGTTAAGAAGCATCAACGGACACCGCTGGATCCTTAATTGCCTGGGATGCCAGTGTGTGGTGCATATTAATTACGTATTAACCTCTCTCTCTCACACACACACAAATGCATGCAGGCACATTAGTGTGTATTGCATATTAATTACCTATTACCCTTTGTGCTGTGCATTAAGAGCAGCGTGGCATCAGAAAGACAGCTTGCCCAAGGGCAACGCACATACACGTACACGTACACACACACACACACACTAATACCACCAACACTGTCTATTCAGGTTGCATTCACAATGAGGAATGAGCCATTTCAGTCCACCAGCCATGACTAAAACCAATCTCAGTGTGTCACTGTGTAGGAATATGTATGTGTGTGTTCGGGTATGAAATAGTATGCGTGACTGGGTGTGTCCCTTCAAGACTATTAAACAATTAAAGCACCTGGTCCAAGGATGCCTGTCCTTGCATTTAGAGACATTTCATTGTAGGACATCTAATAAGACAAATGATTTAGAGATTATCAAATTGATCACCAAGCAATGGGTATATGGTGCTGGCCAATTTAAAGAGCCTGCAGCATCTACATGTTGTTTGAAAGATATGTTGTCAATTGCAAATGGTTGAAATACATTTCACATAACACCAAAAACATATAAACACAAATTATTGCATTAAAAGGTCATATTTGATCATATTTGCTCTATAGTCCATAGTTTGTGTTTTGGGAGTTTTCTTTTTCAAATGATCATTTTAAATAAAAACCTTCATTTTACTGTAATAAATCATGTGTACAGTGTAAAACACATATGAGAAAGCAGTAATCATGATATACAGTAATCCAGCTGCCATTTAAATGACCTTTAGTCAGCTTGCATGTTATTTTCGCTCTTGTCCTGACAGCTGTACCATGGACTTTATGACTGGCCTTCAGCTGTACTTTGACTCCACTCTAACCATACTGTACATGTTCTTATTTACTCTGTGTGGCGTTTTAATCGGTTTATCCAAGTGTCACCCTTCAGCTTGCTGTCCTGACCTTCATGCCCCCTTTTGCCTCCTTGGACACATAATTAAGTGAAAATGCTCAAATATGCTACATGATGTAACTATGTAGTCATTTGCATGCGTGCGGTAATGTCACGTCTGACAATACATGGTTGTATTTAATTTCCACACATTTTTGTTCAGTGCTCACTGTTCCTGTAGAGCATGGATAATCTATTTAGCCTAAATGGAAATGAGCTAGAATTAATGATAAATACCTTAACCTTCTACACTATTGGTGCTTATTAGTCAACTGGAATTGTGACATACAATGGATTTTTTTTCCCCTGCATCCATTTGCACATTTGTACATTTTAATTGCAAATGTTTATATTCTCATTCTCATAATCATTTGCAACTTCCATGGGAGTCGCCACATTTTCCAGGCATTATTTTAATTTAATCATAGCGTGTCATCTAATCTTTGACACCACATTATCAGCAAATATCTATCTGTCTCTGTATTTATCTGTCTTTCTAACATGGCTTTGTGTTCTCCACCAACAGCTTTCAGTAAATACATGCAGTTTTTAATTTCAATATACAGTAAATGCCAAAGTTAAGCTTATATGTTTGCTATTACATCGACCACAAGTCTTGGAACTCTCTTCCAAGAAAAACTGAATCATTATCTGATCTATGTTCCCAGTGTGTGTGGAATAAATAAACTAAACTGAGTAGTTATCTTTAGCAGTGACAGCTGACTACCGCTGTGGCCAACAAACCTAAAAAAGAAACAGAAAAGAAAAAATCTACAGAAACACAAAACTTCATTGCTACCAACTTCATTAATTCAACATAGCCATAGCGCCTCACTGTGCCCACACCATACTGTTTGATAGACAGATGATCTTTGGGGGGTGCAGCACAGACGCACCATGTGGTGAGAGCTTGGCACCAAAAAAATATATATATAAATAAATCAATAACCACAGTTATACTTTCATAACCATGGCATCTAAACACACTTTCTCAAATAATTAATATTCCCAAAGCACTTTTTATTCGTCGGTACTTTTTCTTGCTACTTTTTCTCCACTCTACTTCTTCGCTCGTGCGTGTGTGCCTGTGTGTCTGTTTATGTGAAATGAGCTGCCACCCCATTTTTATTGATTTGGCCATGGGGATTTGGAGGATGAAGTCAAGGAGAGCTAGACACCAGACGATGGCAATAAATCTATATGCCATAACCATAAATGTGTGTGTGTGTGTGTGTGTGTGTGTGTGTGTGTGTGTGTGGCAACAGGCTGAAGCAGACAAAGGATCAGGTGTGTCCTACTACCCTGAATGCAGCACGCCTTCTCTCTCTCTTTCTCACACACTCACTTATTGTACATGTAGAAAGTGATAAAGTTGTGCATCAGTATGCAACAGAGTAAAATGAAATTAATGAAAATAAATGAAAATGCAATACAAAACGTACATTTAGTAAAACAACAGGCATGGACCCATTTTCTCTCCATGTATCCCCTTTAACAAAATAAAATACCAAAAAAAAAGAGTAAAACCATTGAAAAAAAAAGTGTTTTATATGATCTTTTCACATCTGAATAAAATACACCCTGAAGGCATACGTCAGCGTCTGTGCTCTGTTAAGTATGAATTATGTCATCAGATGTATTTACTATCTGCACAGTCAAAACTAGGCCAGCTTCACAAATGCCTCATAAGCAATGTCTTGAGCCTCAGTTCATAATTAGGGTATGTGTGGCATCCTACATGCCAAACACATTTCATGAAAGGCTTCCTCTGTCTGTGTGTGTGTGTGTGTGTGTGTGTTAGTTAGTATGTGTGTGAAGCGGAGGTAAGACATAGAGAGAGATCGAGGGCAGAGGGAGAATTTTTCAGGCCTAATGTTCCATGACAACGGACCAAGGTTCCGTCAAGGTGAATCACAGCCACCGCTGCCTAACGCCTGAAACGCACACAAATCTTCCCCTCCGCTCCTCCTTTTGTCTCCTCCTTTTCTCCTCTCCCACCGTCTCCCCTCGTAAAACATGGCCCTCTTCCCCCTTATTCCCTTTTCCAATCTTATCTCCTTTCTACCTCCTCGTATTTTCTCCTCTCCTGCTCGTTATCCTCCCGTCCTCTTACCTGAAGTTTAATTATGTAGATCTTAATCACAGTTTCAGTCTGAATGGGCTTCACAACAGTCACATTAAGAAACAATAGGTGAAAACAACAGCTCCCAACCTTAGGGTGCTTTCACACCTGCCTTGTTTAGTTCGGTTGAATGGAACCTTGGAGCGTTTACCCCCTTGGTGCAGTTCGTTTGGGCAGGTGTGAACACAGTAATCACACTTTGGTGCGGACCAAAGTAACTGGACCAAGACCACCTCTTCAACAAGGTCTCGGTCCTTACAAAGGAAATGTGTTCCGGTTCGTTTGTGGTATGAAGGTGATCCAACCAAGATAAGACCCAACTGCAGGAAGCATTGTGCATTTTTTGGATCAAACCAGCTCACGTAGCCAGCTGTATTGTGATTATGCTCCCCTCTCCTCTTCAGCAGACTGAAGGTAGCAAGTCTTCGCGTAATGTGAAGCAACACGTTGTTCCGGGCTGTGCTTTGGGGCACCAACATGAAAAAAATGAAAAACGTAAATAGTTTTTGTGGTCAGCAATGGCAGATACACCAATTATAAAGCACTTGATTTATATTTTATTTATTATTATTCTTATTTACAAGAATATGAATAATACGATTAAGAAAACAGTAGCTGCTCTGTGTATCTTTCAGCACCACAGTGTGGAGAGCTGTGAGAAGAGAGAGAGAGATGCTGTTTATTTCAGTAATAACAATAGTACACTTTATTGCTGATAGAAAATATGTTCAAAGACCATTTTACCAATCCACCCTGCTGTGTGGTACAAGTACCCCTGCGTATCCCGGAGTGCTACGGTTCATACATTAGTTTTATTTTCTGTTTTACAAAAGCAAGAAGGAAAATCAAGTCCTTTATAAATGTTGTAGCCTATCTGCCATTTCTGAAACACAAACTCTCCTTTCTCCACCCACCAACCCCAAGAGATTTCTGACCAATGAATAGAGTGACAGTTCCCGTATGGCTTTTGTTGATACATTGTGGTTAATTTAAAATTTGGCCATGTGAAACCAAACCGAACCAAAGGGAAAATGCAACAAAGTAGCAACTCACCCACTGATTTGGACCAAAGCAAACGAACTATAGGTGTGAAAACACCCTAGAGCCCTTAGAGAACAAACACAGATGAAACATCTCCTCACTTTTGTCCAATACTCGTCTCTCTGATATCCTCTCTCTGCTCTCCTTTCATCCATTATCTCTCTCTCCTCTTCTCTTCTCCATCTGTATCTATGGACATAGTGATCTGTGGAACTGCGGTTATGAAAAGTCCAATATCCCATTAGTGTTTCATCCTCAGTAGTGTATTGTATGTGCCTATTTGTATCTGTCTGGGTGCAACAGCAACATAAGGAGGACAATGATGTGCTGATAAGTCAGTGATTTGTTGGCTTGGGTGAGCAGGGATGCAGCCATGGCGACAGAGGTTGTTGATGTATTCTTGCATGTTACCATTCTGAGTATGTCACCCTCCTGTCTACCTGCCCCACTTAGATCAGCCGTCTGAGTGTGTTTGTGTGAGAGGAACAGGGATTATATCTGTTCCTGTCCGTGTTGGGGTTGTTTGTATATGCAGCACGTACGGGGCTCGGTGGGTGCAGTAATGTGCAGCAGATGCAAGTGCAGATTTTTAATCAGGTGCTGGTTACAAATCACTGAATTGAAGTAAAGACTGACACAATGTCAGGGTGTGTAGAGAAAGCAACACATTAGCAGTAGTAGCAGCGGTAGCAGAGTAGCAGCAGCAGCGTCAGTCCTCAGTCAGTTTGTGCACAGGATGTGTTCAGGCACAGGATTGAGTGTTGGTCACCCGCGTTACACCCCAATACATAATCACTTAGTTATGTGCATTAAACAGACTTAAAGTGCAAAAGCACGCTTGTGGTCATGGTTATGCATGTATGCATTAACGAGAGTGAAATGTGAGTCGTAACGCGTCCTATGTAGACAGCTTCATTAATTAAAATAGAAGCATATCCGTTCCAGCACTCGTGTGAGACGAACAAGAGAAAAACGTGACTGAAGAGCCTCCTGTGTACAATCTGTGACTATGTAATGAAGGAAAACCCCCATAATAGGAAAAAGTAAACTTTTTTTTTTCTTTGGTTAAGATAAAACATGAAGAAGAGAACAGGGTTGCACAGGGTGGATAAGAGAGGTAATCCCTAGAGGGATATAGAAATAAATCAGACTTCAAAAGAAACAAAGAAAAATACAAATATGACAACAAAAAAAAATATGTCATAAAATGCTTTTTTTCCCAATTTCAGTACTGCAACTAGTATTTATGATGAGGAACCTCAAAACAACCACAACCACCCAGGGAAATTGTTCTACCGCTGTGATGCTGACCTCCTTTTTTTTTTTTTTTTTCAAAGGAACTAACCATGCTGCCCTGCTTTTTCTCTCTCACCCTTTTTTTTTTTTACCTCTCTCCCCATGACCCCCTTCCCTTTCCTATTTATACGTCTACTCTTATCATCTCATCTCTTCTTCTCCAACCCCAAATACCCCACGGCATCCGCTCCCCTCCATATCTTTCAGTCTGCAAAGTGGGGTTTTACCGCTCGCTGCTGGAGTCTTTGGCCTGCAGTAAATGTCCGCCCCACAGTGTGGCCAGGCAGATGGGAGCCACTTCTTGCAGCTGTGAGGATGGATACTACAAGACTGATTCCGACCCTCCCAACATGGCCTGCACACGTGAGAATATAATAACGATTTTATATTTGCACATGCTTACCTCTCGATTTTCCTGCTCATGTTCTCACGATTTTGGCAATTTACTTTTATTCTCTGAGTTACTAACAAAAGCTGTTTACCTTCGATGCTTTTCTTCTTCTAACCCCTTTCTATTACTCTCAGGCCCTCCCTCTGGTCCTCGTAACGCCATCTCCAATGTCAATGAGACCAGCGTCTTCCTGGAGTGGTCTGTTCCTATGGAAACAGGTGGCAGGAAGGATGTGCGTTACAACATCCTGTGCAGACGGGTCTTGCCAGATGGAAGGGGCTTGGAAGAATGTGGTCCCAATGTTCGCTTTCTGCCACGCCGTGTCGGCCTGTCAAACACCTCCGTGATGGTGGCCGACCTGCAGTCACACACCAACTACAGCTTCCTGCTGGAAGCTGTCAATGGGGTGTCAGAGCTGGCCAAAGACCATGCCAAGCAGTATGTGTCACTTAATGTGACAACCAATCAGGCAGGTATGTTGCACCAGATCTGTCATAACTGTCAATACTTTTTTTCGCCAATCACAGCCTCCCCATGAGTGCTCCAGTCATCACCACAGCTGTCTTGTTTTGTTTTCAGTGTTCAAACTTATTCCCCAATTTCCCAACAGAAACAGAAATCATCACTCTTTTTGTCATAACTCTTTTTGGCTACAGACCAGCCCTATAACCACGGTTGTCCATGACTGTGTAGCACCATTGATTGGCCAGCCGAGTGTTTGAGTTTTCCCATCGGCTGTTACTCTTTCAAAATGAATCAGAGTGAGATGATGAAAGCGGAGGACAGCAGCATGACACAGATTGACTGTGTTTCCTGCTCCGAGCTCTGACGCTCTCAGCTCCAGTGTTAAATGCAGTGAAGTCAGCTAAACTCCTGTTTAAACAGACACATACCAGCGTCTCTACCGTCTCCTCCTCTACCGTCCAGTGTGATCCACTCTCAAGCTGACAGCGCTGTCAGCAGCTAGCAGGAGAGATGCTCCATACTGTGTTTGCACTTTATAACTGAACTAATAGCAGCACGCAAACTTTTCATTTCTCTGACGTTCACACATCAAAAACGATGAACAACGGCATTAACACACAAGTCTTGCAGGAAAAACATGTGACTCATGTAGGCTGTTATATCAGTTTAGTGTGGGGCGGCTGCTCTGCAGATGCGCTCGATTTTACTGTAGCTAACTGCGGTAACCAGGCAGAGATGAGCCTCCTGAATTTGCAACCGAAATGCTGTCAAAACCTTCATTCATAATTTCCACCACGTCCTCCATAAGAGGCAGAAAAAAGGCGCATAGAGGGAGAGCACACAGTTAAAACACCCCAAATAACAATTACTTTGACAATACAGAGTGAGAAACGAGATATCCACAGATAGAAACAGATTGAAGAGCAGGGGAGATTAACGGATCATTAGATTAGTTAGAATTACCATTAAAATAAGTTCTCTTTCAAATCAAACATCCCAAGATATGAGTGTAAAGTATTGTTCTTGCAACTGCATTTATGAAACATGTCATATGATGTGCTACTTCAGTACACTTTCACAACAAATATTTCTGGGACCACTAAAGAAAATTGCAACAGTCTTGTTTTTTCATCTTATTGAAACTGCCACAGACCAACCTGTGCATCAAATTGCGGGTGCGAATATCTTGGTCTGCTAACAAAGACACCAGATGATCAAATTATCACAGTATTTATTCAACAAATCTGTTGCTGTATTAATTTTCACTCATGCACCAACCCTGCAGTGAATGAGGGAACATTGCACAGTGGAAATCTTTTTTTGTTTTCGCATTTGAATCCAGATATGTCATTGAAAAAGCAGCTTGGTCCCCTCAATTAGGCAGTGCATTTCATCAACAAAATTTGCAGGAATCGGTGGCATAATGAAAGCTCTTGATTTGCAGGCTGTTTGTGTATGGGCTGTCTTGTGTGATAGCAGGTGTTATTTTGCATGCCTATCAACAATGATGAATCACGCTGATAAGATTGAAGTACACATGTAGTTTTTTAACTGGGAAGTACTATTTTTGATCAACGATGGGCAGAAAAAAAGAGCTTTTGTCTGTATGTTTTCCACTTGTAACTGCTGGGAATATTTGATTATCTGCAATGCCAGAGCAGCTTGGAAAGTCTGTGTGAGGAATTATAAAGTATGCCTGAGCAAGGCACTACACCAACAACAAGTGAACAGCACAGTGACCAAACATAAAAGACTGCACTAATATTGGACAATGAAAGAGTCCAACTGCTCCCCATAGCTGTAAATATTGGAAGCTTTGTTGGTTTCCCTTTAAATGGAGATTAAAATTCATATCTGCTTTGGGAACCCATTTTTATGTTTACAGGAGGTATGTGCTTGTGTAGTTAATTTTATTTGCCTGTAATGAAATGGGTAGCACACAGCGTAATGAAATGAAAAAAATATGAGATTAATGTTCTCCTCCCCAAGGCTTCCATCTGGAGGCAAGGCTAGAGAAAAAACAGTTTTTGAAGGAGCTTGTTCATTTCTGTTTGTTAACAGATGGTTCATTGGCAATCAAAGAATAGTTGGAAGTAGTAGTAGGCTAATAGTAGTAGGATGAGTACAGTATGTGTGTGTAGGAGAGAGCCAGATAGGCAGAGAGAGAGGCAGATGGTTGACAGTCAAGAGTAATGACGGCCGTCTAACCATGTTGTCACTGTGGCTGTCAGCAGACTGAGTGGATTACACCAGACTACAGAACTCACGTTCAGTTTATTTGAGTTGTAGCTGGATTAAAGTTAGCCAGTCACTGGACCAAATGGAGATTAGGGATTACATTAGATTACACATGGCTGGCAGAGGCACAGACAGATAAAATGTGCTACTCTTTGGCATGGGTGTGGTTCAGCTACTTTAAGCTAGCATGAATACACTTGCTCAAATTGTAGAGTCGTATATCAATCAATAAATCAAATGAGTCAAACAAAACCTTGTTTAGTATGTAGTACCTTGTATATATAGTGCAGTTTAAAGTGCTTCACAGGTGATTTGACAAACTAATCAAACTAATAAGGCAGTAAAAATCTATGAATATACTAATATACATAGTAATAAACATATCAATGCAGGGTTTTCCCTTGGTTTTTTTGAGATAAAGATGGCAAAGGCTGGAGAGCATGTGTGGTGCAGGACACACAATTTGTGTGCACACCTTTAGTGTCATGCGCTTAAGTGAAAAAAACACAATTTGACAAATGAAAGTGTCCATGGGGATTGAAATTTTATACCAAGATGCAACAAAAAGATGATAAATAAAGGTTGTGACAATTGACAGTGTTTATTTTGTAGCATGGAACGATATGCTTATCTCCTAATTCAATACTATCATGATACTTGGAGCCAATTTGATTCAGAATCGATTCCTGATTCAAAATGATTCTGAATGAATAGAAAAGGAGGCACAATTTTTTGAAAAGTAATATGAAACATAACTGGCAGAAAATGGTCCGTGGCCTTTTTATTTTAAAAAGTTAACTGCATTAATGAATGAATGAATTAATGTGAAAGCATCTTACAGTCTCTTGCCTTGCATTTTGTATAGATGAATTACAAGATAACTCTAGCATGTGCGTGCTGAGACTGTCTGGGTGCTGCATTGCCCTCGCAGTTGAGTTCCGCCTATTTCGTTGATGGAATTTTCAACAAAGGTGGTGTCCAGTAATACAAAGGCAGCCAGCTTTTGTGTTAGACCGGCAGGGAAAACCCTGCAACACTGTCAAGTGTGATATAGCTAGAAATATTGCTATTGGGCCTTGTACATAATTGTATAACTCCACATCTATGAGCTTGAGATAAGTATGGGCGAGACAAACACTCATGTATGTCCTCAAACTAAATCATGTCACTATTAGATGACTTCACAACGCACGACATGGAGGCTTGGTCTTCAGGGATGTAATGTCATCATAATTCAGTGTCTCTGTAATCTCTCTTTGGAATGACAGTTGAAACTAACAGTTGAGACTACTTGTCAACATGGATGCCCTGTTGTGTTTTATCTTGTTTATGGTGGAGAACAGGCGTTCTACTGTGCATCTTGTCAATGCCAGTGTGATAATCGCTCTCAGTAGCTGAATCATGCTGTGGAAAGTATCTTAAGAGTCCAAAACTTTTTCTTGTTTTTCTTTTGTACTGCATGAAAACTCAGCTCAGGGGCATCTACTGTAACCACATTATGTCCGCTGGGCTTCTGTAATGTTACTGCAAAGAAATGTTATATAATGGAAACATTAAGGCTATGGAAGATGTTTCTTCACCAGCAGGAGATTGCTGAGTTGTCACCTGGACTCAGATGCAATGGCATTGGTGATGTCACAGCCCTCATTCAGCAAAGAAGTTCTCCGGTTTGACAAGTATTGTCTTTTAGATGCCTTGGTAAATAGTCCCTTAACACCAAGCTGAAGAACATAATTTCAATGACCTCTTTTTATTGAAAAGGTCAGTTGTGTGTTTCGCCTCTGGCCACATCCATCATTGCTGCTGCACCTTCAACCACACCCAACAGTGATGTTTAGGTGTATCAAATACACCCTGGGTACATTTCTACATAACTACAGCAAGGTGAGAACTGGAGGTCTTTGTGTCAAGTTCTTTTCTTCCCAAAGTAATCAGAATATTTAACAATAATCCTAAAGCCATAATTGAATCATAATTAGCAGTGTCTGCCTCAACTCTGTGCAACAGATGTAATTACCCAATAAGGACTTTGATCAGACTTGCAAGCATCAGTGTTTTGCCTTTTGTGTGGTGCTTGTGTTTTGACTGTGCTTCCGCTTGTGAGGATAAAAAGGTGAAAACAAGAGACCGAGACAAAAGTACAGAGAGATGAAGGTAACGGGAAAACTGAGAGAGACAGAGACAGAGAGAAAAAGTCAGAGGATCCGCCGTTTGATGTGTGGGAAGTGTCATACTCGATAAGGGATCCGTGAAATAGGTGATTTCACAGTGTCCCTGTGAAGCCCTGCTGAATAATAAAGTGTTGGTACTCGTGAGGAGGAGATTGGGAGAGGTGAAAGGCTGGAGGGAAAGAGGGGAGGGAAGGAAAGAACAAGAGGAAAGAGGTAGAGGGGACAAACTGTGGGGGAGAAATGATGGAGAGGTTATGATAAGGAGAGGAAAAGTGAGATTGCAAGCAGCAGTGAAGTAAAGGGAAAGTAAAGGAGGAAATGGGAGGCAAGATAAATAGGAGAGGGTGGATATTAACTGCTTATACACACTTGTACACATTCAAAAACATGCAAGTCATGTATTTTGCACTGCTTTGATGTTGCCTTTCACACATATACATAATTTTGATACGCTAGCTAGCTAGCTAGCAACAACTATTAAAGCTGCAGTGTGTAGAATTTAGTGGCATCTAGCGGAATGGACTTGGCAGAAATGGAATATTATATTCATGTTTGTTTTAATTAGTGTATAATCACCTGAAAATGAGAATTTCTGTGTTTTCCTTACCTTAGAATGAACCCTTTATATCTACATAGGTCCCTTTACATGGAGGCCACCATGTTTCTACCACCATGTTTCTACAGTAGTCCAGAACGGACAAACCTAACAGAGGGCCTTTCAAGTTTCGCGGCCACCATAGGTCCTCCTACACACTTTGAAGAGGGGGTCAATGTATTCAGTTTGTAATCAGTAATCAGTTGCAATCTGCAACCTCACTGCTAGATGTCATTAAATCCTACACACTGCTCCTTTAAGTAGTTTCAAAAAGAGGCATCAAGAAGCACCAATCATCTGTATTTTAGGTATGCATTAATGCTTTTCAACACCTGAATGACTGGGATCACTTTATTATTTATTCTACATGAAGAGAAACTGTCATTCATGAATCCAAATCATAAAAACAAGGAAGCTTTGAAATCTGAACAGTCAGTCTTTTGTCAGCTGATAAGCTCTATGATCATATATGCATTAAATGAGTTTCTCGGGTAGCTCGGCTCTATTATGTTTTTATTTCAGATCATTTGTTCTTCATGTTGTTCACAGCGTGGGAGAACGGTGTGGTAACTGCACAATAAATGCTCCCATACATTGTTTTTGCTGTTGCTGGCAATTAATCAAATGAATCGTGACACATTACCTTGTGGGTGGTGAAAAGAAGTGCACAGCCTAGTGCTCTGGCCATGTGTCTTACTTTTGTTTTAGGGATATAAAATAAAGTAGTGGGCTGCATGGGGTGTTTGCACAGAATTGAAATGAACTGAGCTTGAAATGGGAGAGGTGAGAATAAAGCAGATAGGATATGGGATTTGAGAGTGCAGGAAGACAAGGGCAAGAAGTAGGTGAATTTATATTGGGTTAGGAGGCTTCTAATATTTTGAGTATGGGGGCTAATAGCCCTTATCTAACACTGTTGATGTATCATGGTCCTGAATGGCCATTAGAAGGAACCCAAATATTGCAACCACTCAAGGGTGTGTTAAGACAAAACGCAAAGCGAATTTTCACCTCATGTCATTCACTTCTATTTTAGACCATTTTTGTTTATTTGCTCCAATAAGCTAAAATACATTATTGTCCTTTAGCTGGTAGCTGCAGACTTATCGACTGTGTCAGTGTGAGGGTGCCTGTGTGTTTGTGTTCAGTTCAGCCTCTGACTGAATTCAGAACTCACCAGAGACTCCATTTCTTTCAGTTATTTCCCTCCAGTGCATTACGTATCACCCTGGGAGAATTAGCGTC
The DNA here is from genome assembly GCF_963924715.1 of Thunnus thynnus. Classification (NCBI taxonomy): domain Eukaryota; kingdom Metazoa; phylum Chordata; class Actinopteri; order Scombriformes; family Scombridae; genus Thunnus; species Thunnus thynnus. The sequence continues at coordinate 20,633,646 of NC_089535.1, forward strand.
TACTGGCATCTTTGCACTGACTGTGTGTGTAATCACTTCGCGTTCTGTCTGAACACAGTTAGACATTCATAAAATTTGTTAAGACAATAATGGCAAAAAATACTAACTCAACATATGGCAATCATAGCAAAGGCAGATATAAAGTAACAAAAATCAGGAGTTAAATAAATAAATAAAGATAACGCTGGATTTTTTAGCTTTACTCACCAACTGGAGCAGCAGTGCACTCAGTGCTGCCCCCAGTGGCTGGAGAAAGGGAAAGAGATTAATTTATTTATTGATTTCACATAGATTCTTTTTATTTTGATGGATATCAACCTCTTTGTCCGAGTGAATAATGTTTTGTGTTACTTTATTCACACCTGCCATAAGCTTTGCCTTCCACCTTGTGAGTCAGTATTCTAAGCATTCTTTCAGAGTGAGAGAAATGTTCGGGTTACGTCTGACTGACTGACTGACTGTGATATGTTGTATCTCAGTCCTCGATCATGGCTAGGGCTGCCAAATGACTGTCTCCATTGTAAATGTATGAATAGACTGAGAGCAGCATGGAATAGAGCAGGTAGGTGGGAGGTTAAGATGCAGGCAAAAGAGACGACTCTGGTACTTTAAAGCCTTAATAAAGCCATATCTCTCTCTGTTTCCACTCCCTTTCATTCTGTTTCTCGATCTATCTCTCTGTCATTCTTTGAGGGTAGTTAAATGATAATAAACCAGATAGTAGAAGGTCTGTATTGATTTTGGTAATGGTGCAGACAGATAGCGGGTCTGAGAGGCTTATGTTCTGCGCTGTGATAATGTTGCTCTAATCTGAGGCCAGAGTTGTTACACTGGAGGGCTTCACTTGTCCACTGAATAGGTTTTCTAACCTTTCTCTGCATGAAGTAGAATGTCATGCGGCTTCAGATGGATCGAAAATCGCCACACAGACATAAATTATTGCAAAACACATCATACAGTATGTTCATTTGTGCGTGTTACCGTACTGTAGGCGCTCATTAGCAGATGTAACATTCCCTGGAAGTGTTTAAACTAGGAAGTGTGATTCCCTGTTGCTAAAATGAAAGTGTTGATGGGTCCCTGTCTACACTCTTCCACCATGTCCACCCCCCACACCCCACCCCTCGTATTTCATCTTTCACTTTTTTTTCTCCATTTTTGTCAACCCACTCGCTTGATTTCCATTCCCTCCCCCTCTTTTGGCACCCTTCCCTCTCTTCCATCACCTCCTGTTCTCTCTCTGCATTAGATCTGTCATATTTTAAAACACTTGTTTGTTTAGTCTCAGTTGCTCATTGTGTAGAAAGGTGCTTCCGTTGACTAAAATGTTGCTTTGGGTGTTATATATAGATGTTGCACATCTGTGGTGTTTGGTATCCGGTGAAAAGAGAGGATTAGGGCTGAGAAGAAACAGGAGAAAATTACTTGATGACAAGATTGGTCTGTGATCAACATATGGTATTTTTAAATGTGCTTCAAGTATAAACTGGCTTGGCTTGTTCAATAAATGAACCGAAAACATCACAGTTGCATTAAATTAGAATTCTAAAAGGAAGTTTTGAACTTGGATTACTGAAATATATTCACAGTTTGAATGGGTGCTGAAACCATTAGTTAACTGATCAATCAACAGAGAATATTAATCCACAATTTTAATAATACATTAATCATTTAAGTCATTTATCAACCAAAAAGTCCAAACAGTTGCTGCTTCCAGCATCTCAAATAAGAGTATTTTCTGCTTTTTATCACTGTAAAAATAAATACTTTTGAGTTTTTTTACTGTGGATTGAACAAAATAAGCAATTTGAAGACATTTGAGCTCTAGGAAATAGGCATTTTTTAAACTAAAGAAATGTTAGCTGTAGCTCTATTTCAAATGTATACTTTATCTTTCGACTGTCACATCACAAGTTTATTTATATAGCCCTAAATCCCACAGTAAGTTTGTACCAGAGGGCTTTACAATCTGCACGCCCTCATGTGACACTTTCAATTCATAACTTTTGATTAAATACAGCACGACAAACTGCATCCATTTTTGAAGGATTTAAACTTAAAAACAGTTTTGGTGTATTGTTACCCGTTAAGCTGCGGGAAAAAAGAAGCTTCCTCTCTCATCATCGCATCCCTGCCTTTATACCATTTAAGCATTGAGTGTGTGTGATTCGGTCTCTGGTTTCAGGCTTTTAAGATGTTACAGATAACACTTCTGTGCAACCATCCACTCAGGATACAGTTACTGTGTTTGTAGCGATGATTTATTCCCTGTAGAATTCTGCTGAGGCTATTGAAACCTAAACAGTGTTTAGCATTTGCAGTAGAGACACACACACACACACACACACACACTATCAAGATGTTGCCTGAGGGAGCGTTTTGCCTGGTTAAAAGCTCTTTATGTGTCAGAGACTCTCCAACTGTCCCTCTGAGAGATGGGCCAACAGTTCAGGTTACAACAGGATGGCTCGATGATGGATGCAAACTCACACAACTGAGCTCACTTGACTTCAGAACAGAATACATTGGGTACAAAAAAAAAACTACAACGAAAGTGAAAATGTTCTAAAGAGCCAAAAACAAACTGAAAAAAGAAAAACCTGAGGCCAAAGAAATGTTATTTGAAATCTGATAGTATTTCAGACTTTCACACTAGATGTATGAAAAATGTTGACAGGAGTGCTTGTTTTTATCCCAGGTTTTAATATGTATAGCTATGCTAAGTTTTAAGAGTTGTAGAATAGCTTGTGCACTAAATAAGTACAATTATAACAATACTAAAACACACTAACCTCGGATCCTAGAGCAATAATTCATATGAACCCCCATCTAAACCAAATCTTTAAAAAGTACATTTACATTGAATTTAACACATAAGTGACATGATCGATATGGAGCTTGCAGTCTTTTCAGCTTTTTGTCACTACATTAGAACCGTTTTATAATGTGTGTTGCATCCTTTGCAGGCTTCCAAACTATAGGTACACTTAACATTCAGTGCCAGATTTGAGAGTCATAGTTGACTATGTGGGCTTCTCTGCCAGCAGCTACTGAATAGCAAGGTATAATGGGATAGTTTAATTAGGCGCAGGTGCACCTGATTGCCACATTACAAAGAAAAAAAAAAGATTTCAGTGGCAGAGCTGCTTTGTAATCAGAAATAATCTCAGTGGTTGAGTTAAAGACTGAGCCAAACAAACTCAGAACAACAAACAACAAACTCCATTCCAAAGAAGAAACTCTGGGGAATATATATATATAAAATATATAAAAATAAATATTCTGTCTTTATCCAGCATGTGAGACATAAAATGACCTCAAAGATAGACTTGACCAAAGATAGACCATAAAGTGGTCAACCTTCTCTCCTCACCACCATCCTTAAAATGATCCGAGTTTTTTTGTGATTTTTTTTCTCTTCTTCTTGGATGTTTCATCTTCAGTTTAATATTTCATAACATACAGCAATCTCAACAAGCATTACAATTAGCTCTGCGTATGTAAGCATCAAAGGATGAGGTGTCATCAAAAGATTCATGTCTTAAAGAAGGTGATGGTATCGAACAGATTTTACAACTTTGGCACCCTTTCTCCTGTATTTAATCACCCTTTATTAGGATACTAAAAATTGTATTAAACTGCTGGATTTTTATTGTGCGAAGCAAATGACCGTCAGTGCTTAAAACTGTGCTATGTCTTTACATCTTCTGTGTGTGTGTGTGTGTGTGTGTGTGTGTGTAGCACCCTCCCCAGTGAGTGTGGTGAGAAAAGGTCATACCGGGAAGAGCAGCATCGCCCTTTCTTGGGCAGAGCCTGATCGCCCCAACGGCATCATCCTGGAGTACGAGATCAAGTATTTTGAAAAGGTAAAAAAATACAAATAATGATTTTTGTGCTCCTTATATGAAGCCATACATCTTTGTCCGATGGCCCAGGGCTACCTGTGTATACCTTTTTAAAGCTCAGAACTAATATACAGATGTTGCTGAGCCTGCCATAGAGGTATTGATTTTGCAAGCACTGTTTTGCTAAAGCAGTTTGTGTATTTAATATACAGCACACAACATATATTGAACTTCTGTCAACAGTCATCAAAGCATCAAATTATTTAGCAATTTGTGATTATGAGGATTATGATTGGTCTCTTGGGAAACTGTATTAATTACCATACCAACATACCTTTTGAAAAATGCTGCATATAAAGTATTTTATTATATGGCAAATTCTAATGTTTATGCATACTGATTCAATCGTAAAGTCCTTTTTTTATTTGGTGTTTATTTTGCCCATGCCATTTTCACCTAAACTCCAGTTCATGTAATCTTCTATCACCATCATTCTGTTGAACTCTATCAAATACCACAGTACATGGATTTAGTTATTTATGAAGGTATGTGGTTGACTTTCACAGAAAGTTTTAAAACAGCTGAAAATCTATATTTGCCTTGAAGCATTTTTTTACTGAAGTTTCCATTTTTGAGAAAACCTTTACCTCAATATGACTTTCATGTGACAGTGCTATAGCAGTTAGACTTGGGTAGAGACAGCAATTTGATGCTTCTGTTCAGATCCTTGTTCCCATGCCCTTCCTCTTCTCTCTTTTTCATCCTCTGATGTCTTTTCTGGGAAGGTCAGAATAAAGGTATACAGGAGAGCAGAGCAGGGTTTGTGGTCAGTGGTTAGCTAATGGCTTCTGGCTAATGGAAGGGGCATTTAGCCGTGTTTAAACCTGATGTGGTTACAGTTGGGAAACTGATCCTTACACACATGTGCTTATACACACCCACACACACACACACACCCACCCACCCACACACACACACACACACACACACTACAGGTAGCTTAACCATAGAAATGTGCAGAAGAATAGACAAAAATGTGAATGCATTGCACAGATGCTGGAAACAAGATGCACATGTACAAACATTTTGCAGAATGATTACTGAGGAACAAATGATCAGCAAGGCTAGAAGAATATACAGTATATAAAAAGCATGTGAGTGAATTACAGTAACCCCCCCTCTCTCTTTCTCTTTCTACAGGAGCAGGACTCCAGTTACACTATAATAAAATCCAAGGAGACCGAGATGGTGGTGGAAGGCCTGAAGCCGTCTTCAGCCTACATCTTCCAGGTCAAACATTGGGTCAAAAAATCCATACAAATAAATAATTATGAGAGGAGAAGCCAAGTAAAAATATTAAGATATGTAGGAAAAAAAGCACTTTAGTGTAGCATGAGTTGAGTATTGGGTTGGGTATTTTACAGTATTTTGGAATACCTAGAGTTGGAAAGTGTTTTGATGCTTCATCGTATTTTAAAAAATGGATGCATGGTTTGCTTCAGAGACTTCATATTTTAATCAATCTGTAAAAAAAAACAGTTCCAGATGCCATTTTTCCCACAAAAATCATCTAAATTCCCCTTGGTGATGCGAAGGCACACCCAGACATGCTGGGTAGTGTTGATGTGGCTTAATATTTAATAGTTTATCTGTAACAAAAGTTTATAATAAATATAATTTGATGTTGTATTACAGGTGCGGGCCAGGACCTCAGCAGGCTACGGTGCATTTAGCCGACGTTTTGAATTCCAGACCAGCCCTTACTGTGAGTTCAGCAGAGAGAGAGAGAGCGACTGAGAGAGAGCGTGAACAAGCATGACAGTACAATAAAGTTCAACTTGTACAAGACTTCCAACTACTTTTGGAGGCTGCATCAACAACAGATGTCAGGTGTGCTGGTGTGCATGTATACTATGTGTACCTAATTCTGTATTTATCTCCTTTCCTTGGCAGTAACAGCTACCAGTGAGCGTGCTCAGGCTTCTATAGTAGCGGTGGCCGTCACGTTGGCTCTGGTCCTACTGGCAGTAGTTGCTGGATTCCTGCTCAGCGGACGGTAAGCCTTAAATATGTACCTGAAGAAACATAAACACAACCAGTACAGCATGTATACATCGTAGGTGTAAGGACAGGTGCATTCTGTTTGCCCACACATATTTTTCTCCAGTAAGAACACAGTTGGAAAGGATATTATGCTACCAACAGTGCCAACATGAAGTAAAAACTGGGACTTTATGAAATGATACTGCAACATATTTATTGTTCTTGCATTATGGGAGCAAATAATGTTCATAAAGATTTGAATCTTGAATGTAAGTGAATTCCTAATTTAAAACTTTAATGACTACTGAATTCTTAATGTTACATTTTAAATACATGTGACATTTTCATATATGTATATAAGATGATCAAAAATTCAAATGGTTGCTGTAAAAACCATTTAACGCACATCTACAAGTATCCTGCTTATACCATGGTCATTTGCCAACAATATAAAATAAAAGCATTTGCAAATTTCTGGTGAAAGTTTTGCACTCAAAATCCAAAGGTTATGAAGCAAGAGCTTACCATTGCCACACCCTATTTGCCGCCAGCCTGAACCGAGGCATAAAATTAATGTAAGGTGTCATTAAGCATAACGGCAGAGTATGTCTCTAAATCAGTGTTCCTTTGTTTTTGTTAGAGAAAGTCTCTCAGTATATTAACTGCCCATTTTGTTGCCTTTTTTGTAATAACCTCGTCCTTCTCTTCCTCTATCATTTTAAGCTCCTCAGGTATCAGTTCCTTGTGCTGTTTTTCACTTGGTTTCTTTCTTTTTTTTTCTCCATTTCTTTTTCCTCTGCTGCATCCCATTTTTCAAAACTTCATAATGAGTAAGCTTTGACAGCTGTGCTCTTTAATGTTGCTATGGTTACGAGTTGGGTAGCGGATGAATTTCAAACGGTGATTAAACTTGAGCTGAACTACGTGTGCATTAAATGGTTTTAATGCACACCTGCCAGCCAATCAGAAGAAAGTATTCACTCAGACCATGGTATAAGTTCTGTTGTTTGAATTGTTAATGAAATACATTAATATTCAGTAACAGTGAACTGACAGAGTGTGAGCAATCAAATGAACTGTGAACTGTGAGAGGGTAAAACAGTTTCTAGTCACATCTCTCATCCTCTCATTTTTAGAATAAGTGATGTTATTACTGGATGGTGAGAATAAAGTTTTATGCCATTGCTTTCATCAAGGGAATAAATACAAACTAAATTTTACAAAGAAAGTCATAATTCATTTAGGAAAAGTGGCCATTCTGCCCATGAAATTCTGAAGGAAGAGGCTGCACAGAAAGTGCAGTTTCATTTGTTTCATTTAATTTTTATTCTTAACTATAATCATTTGTAAAGCAAACCTGTTATGTACATCTCTGTATAATGTGGATGTTAGCTTAGTCAGACGATGTCCTCATATCCTCCTTTGACCTATTGCTGACTTACAAAAATGACAGTATCATTTCTGACCCAGATATTTCTGTGTTGTTAAGCAGAATTATGGGATTTAGTATGGGGCTTGAGGTTAGAGTTTTGTAATAGGTCAGGATTAAGGATTTCTTTTTAGGTTATTGCTTTTGGGGCTGAAGATATGTACAAAGGATTCTCCTCAAGACTAGTGGCTCAACTTTGCCCTGTTACACACTGCGCTCCATGTATTGAACACTACATTAATATTGTATTTGCTTACCCCCAGGAGCCAGTTGCACCAGCTGTTCGTAAATTCTAATTATTCTAGCAATAACTCAAGTGTTTACTAAGTGGAGATTCACACATCGCTAAATTAAAACCAATTGCACCACACAAACTACTTCTTCCATAGAGATAAGTTGTAATTAAATATTTTCACCCATTCACACCCATCCGCTAACATGGAGGGGGTGGCATTTATGACCTATACTGCAGCCAGCCACCAGGGGGCGATCAAGATATTTTCTTCACTTTTGGGTATATACAGTCAATGGGTACAGCTTGTGATGCTACACTGACTTCCTTAAGTTTCCTTGCAACCGATTTACGCATTATTCAAGTGTTCACTACCTAAGACATTTCACAAGTTTTAATAGTGCAACCTGATTTAGTAAATCGCTAGTTTGAAACTAGCTAGTAGTTGCAAAGAACTTAGGAGGGACTTTATACACAAACATACAACTGGTGCAACCCAGTCCAGGTTTAAATTTCCTTCACTTAAAGGGAAACTTAGGTATTTTTCAACCTGGACCCTATTTTCCTATAATTTTGTGTCTAAGTGACTAATGGGGACAAGAATTTTTGGTCCAGAGCTGAGCGAGAGCGCTTCAGCCAGCAGTTGTTTGTTATTGTGTCTAACCAGGTCTTGCTCTGAAATTGAGTTGAGTTGTTGCAGGAAGACAACAGTGGAAAAGGTAGTGAAAGTTGGAGAGAGGAGCGCCAGAGAGAGTTTGTTGTGTTGGAGCACAGAAAGCATAGCCCAGTGTTATCTAAAAGATTTTCAAAGTCATGGCTGAATATTTAGCTGATTATTTAGCTGTCTTCATGCAACAACTCAACTCTCGCAAGATTTCAGAGTGAGACTTCTCCTTGAGCGAGACTTGGTGAGACACAATAACAAACAGACCTGATCAAGCGAAAGGTGAAGAAAAAATGTTTTATTTCTCTGTACTGTCCTCTCCATAATGTTGTCACACACTTATAATAACAATCTGAGCCTGTCAGTGGCAAAAATAAACACTTTTAGTGGACGTACATTGACAGGGCACAACTGCCCCAAAGGATTACATTGCAGCCCATTTCGCAGCTGCCGGCCAAAGCACTCTCGCTCAATACTGCACCAAAATCATTGTCCCCATTAGTCACTTAGACACAAAATGATGGGAAAATAGGGTACAGATTGAAAAATCACGAAGTTTCCCTTTAATCTTGTCTGATACAGTAATCGGTACATCCAATTTTGTTGTCATTTTGCATACACAAATGCAAACAGTAAAGACCACATCAAAATACAAAACATGATAAATTTCCATATGTGAAATAGTTGAAAACATTCAATTTCTCATCCCTTTTTTCCATAAAAGGCCCCTGAACTCTTTCAATGTATGTGGCTGTAGAAGTTTTTGAGCTTTTGAACTGATTCACCTGAATTCAGCTTCTTTAACTGCATTTCCCATGATGCTAGCTACAGCCTATGTATGTATATCCATATCCTTTTAATGAATCATAATCAATAAAGCTCATGGCAGCTTCAGAGTGTGAATTTATGTTCAAATCCATTTTTTGATGATCTGTTCATTCATCCATTTCTCCAGTAATTCATTTGTATTAATGACTTATCTTGTGTTCATCTATCCATGGGTCTGTTCATTCATCCTTTCATCCATACTTACATTTTTTGCTCCTCCATTCATTGAGCTCCCATTCCCTTCAACTATTAGGTCATTATTTTTGTAATGTGGTTTATCCTTATGTAATAATTTACTCACAAAGATGGCAAATGTGTAGTTCTTTAACAGAATGATCAGATGAATAGACAGTGGGTGCACTGCTGATGTTCAAGGATTAAAAAGCAAATCACAAAGACACAGTGGTGGTTTTGGTTTAGCCGAACAGGGATGAGGATCGAGGATCGCTCTGGTTTGGTGTGGGGGAGGAGAGATGGAGGAATGCCAAATTTTCCGGTGATGGATTTAGGACACAAACACCACAACCCCCTCCATCCACTGTATCCCCACCTCCCCTCCTCCTGCATGACCCTCCAGACTACACACTCATGCATAGACACTCAAACACAGCACACATGTGTAGACACACACGCACATACGCACTGATGTATGTATGCATGGTTTAACACACACACACACACACACACGTACAGACACACACATGCAGGAAGTTGGAGGGCCGGCTGGGCACTGAGCGTGCTCAAACCCCTTGACTCAACAGATCCGGCAAACTAAACACCCTGAGGCAGACACACATGTACAAAACACACACACACAGACTCCCCTCCCCCTGACTATCCAGCTCCCTATACCAAACGCTTCTAGCCAAGCTTGGCTGTCCTACAGAGAGCTGTGATGGGAAAGACTTGGACATAACCTCTCTGCGTGTGTGTGTGTGTGTTGTTCATATGTTCATGCACTTGAGCTATCTGTCTTCAAGAATTGAAAAATTACGAAAATTCTGCCCTTTTACTACATTTTGTTGACTCTTAAAATGCAATGCAAGGTGCATTTACCTCACATATAGTAATTTGCGTGCATCTCTGTGTCTGTTCTGCCTGTGTCGTGTGTGTGTGGGTGGGTGTGTGTGTGTGTGTGTTTGCGAATAGGATCAAGTATAAAATCAATCCTCCAGTTTAAACTGGTTTATCTATGATTATTTCTGACACTGCTTGTCTAAATATTGACATACAGAGGCTCTTTGAGAGCACACACACACACACACACACAAACACAAAAGCATCCACATATCTTACAAATGAATACAGGTTCTGGCCTGTGCATCAGGGGATACACAGACAGGCTTGCTCACACTGATATAAAAGAAAAGCATCTGGTACGGACACAGACAAAAGCCTGTGTCTTAAAAGAATTTCTCGTATACATCATTCTTCTTCTGAGTGACCAGAAATCTTTATTTTGTACATGGCCTCTTTTCAAAAAGTGCAAAACTGCTCTCTTATGTGCCAAAAGTCACAGTTACTCTGTTGACAGGGGCTTTCTTGGAAAATTATATTATTTGAAAACTGCAGTCCTTTCCTTTCATCTGAAAAGCTGGTAGTTTCAGCATTTTCAGCAATACTTTTGAAAAGCTAGAAATGTAAGTTAGCAGATCCTATAAGGAAACAAAAAGCTTATCTTGCACTTTGATCCAAGTGCGATTGTGCCAGGATTTGCTTTTCTGTGCCATTTTGTGGTATCTTTACTGTAATCTCTGTCAGTTACCCTTTCTTCTCTCTGTTTGTAAATGTCAGTGTTTGCTCTTTGCTTAGATATGCAGTAGATAAAATGCATAAGGCCATACAGTATACATTTTGTGCTACCTTGTACAAGAAACTGGAAATTTATAACCACAATTTAAACACACAAGACAATTTTACTTTCAAACTAAATGCTCTCTAATGTGTCATTAAATTAAAGAAATGAGAGTGCTGGTTACCAGAACTGTGTCATCGGTAATGTCTAATTGACATTCATCCTAATTTGTTCCACCTTTTGTTGCAGTGTTGATTAAATTACTCAAAAGTAAAATTCATTTCCATGAGAATGTTCTCAATGTTTTATCTACCCCTGCAAGTCACCACTGTGTGTCATTGATACATGTTTAATTAAAAGGTGTTCTGCAATGATAAAAATGTTCAGTTAATGCTTTTACATGTGCACAATACTGTAGCTTGACATTGGTACTGATGTGTTTGTGTCTTCTCCCTCTCAGGCGGTGTGGCTACAGCAAAGCAAAGCAGGATCCTGAAGAAGAGAAGATGCACTTCCACAATGGTCACAGTAAGTTAAAGAAAGCTCAAACCAATTCTGTGTACGTGTGTGTATGTGTCCGGGGGCAAGTTCATCCAAAGTTTATACTACATGTACAGTAGTGGGTTCAAACAGCGGTCATGTCTGTATGAGTTTATTCACCACCGTAGGCCCTTGCTTGTGCGTGTGCGTGTTTTATTCTAGGAGCTATTCTGTTTGAATGACACAGCTTCACAACCTGCTCCATGGCAGCCATGTTGGCAGAGGACATGCAGAGCTGTGATGATTTATATGCCGTGACAGCTTAATATATTTAGTCACATTTCTGGCATTGTACCCTGCTCTCCATCTGTTGGCATCAGAGAAGACCGTGACGGGTACATCAGCTCTGGAGAAGTCAGGAGAAATACCACGGTGCCAGTATGCGTGGTACACTGTCATAGTGGTTGATAGCATTAAAGAAAATATTGAGTGTTAATTACTTATCATGCACACAAAAAGTGACTGAAAGGGTATCTTCTTTTGGGATACTTAAAGCTATGAGTCATTGCATTTTGTTCTCGAGTTTCTGTACTGTAAGTACTTTCAGAACTTGATGCTGCTTTTGAAGATGTAAAGCTTTCAGGACTGGTATACATCTCATGATACTGAGGGATTAGGGTTTCTGGAAGTTCACTTGAGAAAATGTTTGTTAGATAAAGTTACCATATGACCTGACAAATCAAGGTACTTAATCACATTGATGAAAAAATCCTGTAAATTCAAGGCTGCCATAAAGAGGCCCTGCTTTTTGATCCTTGCAACATTTGGCAGAACATTGGCCTATGGAAATGGTGCAGATCTCTCATCATATTGCCCAGCCCTAATATTGACAATAACAATATTTTTAAAGCTAACAACAATGATGAAATGATCAAATATACTGTAGCAAAGATGACAGCCATTCATGCTATCACATTGTTGTCTGTGCATACATTGTATTATAGATACAAGTCTGACTGAATGCTGATATCTTAAATTACATCTAAATGGTAATGATGCCATGCTTGTGCCTCTGCAGTAAAGTTCCCAGGGGTGCGTACCTACATCGACCCCCTCACATATGAAGATCCTAACCAGGCAGTGCATGAATTTGCCCAGGAGATCGACGTCTCGTTCATCTCCATAGAAAGGATCATCGGAGCTGGTGAGTCAACCCAGTGTGCCTGCCTGTGTGTGTGTGTGCATTACTGAAACACTGATTCTTATTCTGAGCCTTGGTTTGGGGCTGATTTGGCCAGCATAATATACCACAGAATACATTAACATCCATTCTGAACCACTGGGGTGAACTTGCTCAGTCAAGCGTACTCAGGTAAAATCTTCTAATGTCCTGTAACAGCTTAATATCAAACAATACTTGATTAAAACACACTGGATGTATTAACAGTGATGAGTCTAGCCTAATTCTGTCATGTTGTATAGAATTTAACCATTTTCTCATTACCTCCACCACAGTGCGTCACATTTTCTTCGACCTGCATAAACTTGTCACATTTGTAATTGCATGTCATTGTATAGGCACACTTTTACACACAATTAAGCCAAACACTGTCCTAGAAAATGACAGCTCACACAGCTATAAATGATGTTTGTGCTCTGCTACAAACATGTTGATTGTTAACATTTCTTAGTCTTACAAGCTCTCTAGCTGTACATCAGTAAAATAAGCCCTTCAGTGTAAGAATGTTTTTGTTTTCTAGGTACTTTTCTATTTTGATAATGAATATTGAATCAGGAGTTGAGAGTTGCTTGCAAATTGTTTACTGTACAGAAATGATTGCATGGCAACACTGATTCGAAAAAGCAAAAGAAAGTGATCTGTTCAGGGTTGTTTTACCATTGGACAAGACTTTTGCAAGTCAAGGTGAGCTGAAATGTTGAGGCCACAGTCAAGCTCTGTCTGTCTCTTTGCCTCAGGGGAGTTTGGCGAGGTGTGCAGCGGACCGCTGAGGCTGCCAGGGAAAAGAGAGATCCAGGTTGCCATCAAGACCTTGAAAGCAGGCTACACAGAGCAGCAGAGACGTGACTTCTTGTGGGAGGCGTCAATCATGGGCCAGTTTAATCATCCGAACATCATCCGTCTGGAAGGCGTGGTCACCAAGAGTGAGTCATGCTGTGTGTTGCTTTGGGGTTGTGAGCCCAAGATGCTCCCAGATGCAGATTACTGAGACTACTCCTATGGCAGTTGTACTGTGCATGTTTAGTAAATCTGAAGCTCAATTTGTCAGGTTTAGGTTGAGTTGTCAGACTCGGATTTCTTCAGACTATAAGATGCACTTTGTCTGAGTTTTTTGACATTCTCCATTCTCAGCTGTATTTCATCAGTCAGCTTCAGCTGTACTTTGAGTTGTACTTTTTGAAAGGACCATTTTCTGACTCATTCATGCCAGTGATGTCATCACCCAAGTTGTACAGTAATACACAACATAAATAAATTGAATATTCTTCAGAAAGCTTCAGAAACATCTTCTCAAACTGAAAATAAAGTGTCACATTAAGTGATTATGAAAATAATTCTTAGTCGCAGCCCTACTATGGAGAGACTGAAGCTGGTGACTTACAGCTGAGTCTAAGGGAAGGTGAAGTTGACAAAGTAGTACAGTTTAGCCTGATGAAATTAGGTATACATTTGACAAAGTAGAATGTAGCCTGACTACATCAGACCTGAGAAGTCCATACAGCCACTATAAGACTGTGAGCTGCTCTTAAAACTGTCCTAAATTCCCTGTGATATGTATAAATTTCACTATTGTATGATAGTCTGTTTTATACTGTTAATTAATATTGTGATATTCTGTGTTCAGATTAAAACCTCTTGCCCACTCCTACCTCTTTAAATCTAAGATTGAATTTATAGTTCACCATCATCTTTAGACTTGCTTTTTTGTAGTAAAATGTACTCTCATATTTTGCTTCTCAGGCAAGCCAGTGATGATCATCACTGAATACATGGAGAATGGATCACTGGACACATTCCTTAAGGTAGGAGAAGAAGTAGGACAAGGATGCATAAGAGAAGGGTTATGGGCAATCAAAGAATAAGGAAGTTCGATTGTAAAGGGAATGGGGAGGAGGAATATGAGAAACGGGAGGATGATAATTATAGAAGGCAGGCAGTGGAATGATTTTCAAGAATCAATCAAAACGAAATAAGCAGCATATTATGCATTATTAAGAGTAAATGGAGTCAGCTCTCGGACATAGATCTGTATTGGACTGAAACACCTCAGTGGACCTAAGTAAGTGGCAAATGGTCAGGGGTGGAGAGCCACTACTTGCTGATATGCCAAACTGGAAGGGCAATTATCACAGAGGTGGAAAAATGTTTAATCTTCTGGAAAGGAAAATACACTTTTGAGAGCTGTTTGTAATTGAGATGCACCATTGTGGGCAAAGAGGATCAGCACAAATGAGAATATGTGCACTAAAGCTATCATTATTCCAATTCAGTAACTCCTCATTCTACAATTCAAACAGAAATGAACCAGAGAAGAGAGTAAAGCACAAGCTATATGTCTATATGGTAAAGATTTGAAACTACACATTCTGAAATGGTCATTAGCCCCGATTGTGAGACCGACCACTTTGTTAGAAAATAGGAAAGACATCCAAGTGCTCAGGGCTGGAATCATGTGCACACTGTCTAGACAGTTTGGACCTCACCGGGAGGAGAAGGTGGATGGTAATGAAGAGGCAGGCTGGCAAATCTCTAAATTAAATGATCCCTCTCCAGTCTGCACTTCAGTCTATTCACGGGTCCAATGGCAAGGTGCTCAGTTGGCAGACAAGGCTGAGTCTTGCTTGAAAAAAAGGGTAAACTCCTACAGCAGATGGCTAATGGTGAGATGAGAGGAATAAGGTCATATGATTCAGCACAACAATAGCAACATGGTAAAGGCATATTTCAGAAAAGCAATTATGAAAATTGGGTAAAGGTGAGAATAAAACAGTGGTGCTTAGAGGTGTAGGTGTGCGTGAAAGACAACGCAGACTGGGAAGATGAAAGACGTTTACCTGAACAGGATGTTCTCATCTTTGTGTGGATTGGGAGGATGCTGTGAGACAAAAGACAGAGGAAGGAAGGACGTTGTGGTCAGTGGAAACTGCTTATGTGACTGCCTTTTGGCAGAGGAGCTCAGGGACCAGCAGGCAGAACAGCACAGAAAAAAAAAAACCCTGTGAAGTAATTACATGGATGGCTGCTGTACTGAGGCCGGTATAAATGACACAGCCATGAGAAGCCAGGGGCTGGACTGGCTCCTGGATTAGCTGTCACAGCTATGGACAATGCACTGCTGTATAAGGGGTGGCTCATAACTCATACCTTTGGCTTAACATCTCATTTCACTTGTAAGTGGGATGTTTTGCTGTGGATGGATGGGGAAAGTAGTTGTACAAGTGATAAAAACTCAGGCTGAAACCATGAGGGGAGAAAGGAGTAGTAAAGCTACGTACATATCTGCTGTGGAAATATGGAGAAAGGATGAGGAAAAGGCTGGATAGTTTACACTTGGATTGGAAGGAGCTGAGGCTTAAACTAACAATGAGAGCTGTCATTGGGAGTAAACAAGAGGAACCCGAGTGGGAGAGTTTTCTATAGGAGAAAAAGAGCAGTCATTATTTTATGAAGCTAGTTTCTCTTCTGCCCCTTTAGCATGAAGCAGTCAGCCTAATTCCATTGGTCATATTTTTGGTAGTTTTTTATACACCACAAAAACAGTTGTACACATAGTGATTCTGGTCTTTGATCATAGTGCCAACATTTGTTAAATTATGTATTTTTCAACAGTATTTGGCTGACAAGATGCAAACTCTGATTTGCAGCATGAAAGTCCATCCACCACCACAACCTCCAAACTCTTACTTTCCACCCTGCTATGAAGGGCACACCACTCCCTGCATTGGCACTGAGCAGCATCCAAATTATGCATTGTAGACCCCAAAATACCAAAGGAATTGCCACTAGAGGGGTGATAGGTCGCTGCTGTGACTGGAATTAAGTCTTTCAAGGGACTACATCTTAACCAGCATGAAAAATTTTAGAGGGAAAAATGATTCTGTCCTTGACAAAAAATTCTTTATCCCATTATAATTTTCCCCTGGTTATTGAAAGACCTAATTATTAATATTGGGGTATGCAGATTTGGAGCTCCCATAAGGGTAGGAGAGGGAGAAAGTTTGGAGTCAGAGCTGGAAATGAGGAATGACAAAGTGACCGTGACTTGCTCGAGAGAGACACAGCTCTGCTGGTGTTGTCACCAGAGACAGTGATTTCATAAAACATGGTGTGACTCAGGGCAGCAGGACAGCAATGAGCCTTGGGCAGGATTAGAGGAATCCTTAATCTTGGTTTAAGTCCGTCAATAGAACAGGAGAGCCGTTGACAGATGTGGATACATGGGAGGAATGACCTGAGGTACAAAGGTATACAGTTGATGTACCGAACAGGGAGAGCGATGATTGGAAGACCATAATCACTGTCATTAGATGTACCTCCATGGTAATTATCAGAGATATATTATTTGGAATTTATATTCTCAGGAATAATCAGTGAAAATGAAAGTAGGTTGCAATCAAGTGCTTACCCTCAAAAATCCACCACTGACATCAAACTGTGACTGAAAGTTGGGCATGCAGAGTTGTGACTTTGGTATTAACTTTGTTGCTATACTGTAGGTCAATGGGCTTAGTGGCTATCAATGCTCATGTGGATTTCACTTAGCTATTGTTTTTCAAGGTCATTCACGTCTTCTCTCATTTGCATTATTGTGGATTTTAGCTGATTTTACCTGTCAGCCTCTTCAGAATGCTATCTGTTTGCTTGTTCTCTTCAGAAAAATGATGGCCAGTTTACTGTAATCCAGCTGGTTGGTATGCTGCGTGGCATCGCATCCGGAATGAGGTACACAAACAAGTCCGCATGAACACATAATATATTACTCAACGTATCATTGCGGCACAATGTTTAGGTTTAAGCATCTCCTTTGTGTTGATAAATGCAGGTACCTGTCTGACATGGGCTATGTCCACCGAGACCTAGCAGCTCGTAACATCCTAGTCAACAGTAACCTGGTGTGTAAGGTGTCTGATTTTGGCCTGTCTCGAGTCCTGGAAGATGACCCGGAGGCTGCGTACACCACACGGGTAACAATATGCATGTTTTTGTGTGAAAGAGGACTGCAACTAATGATATGATTGTTTGATGTTTGCATTGTTAAATAATGTAAATTGCTCATCACCATGTCCCAAGTGACATCTTCAAATTGCTTGTTTTGTCTAACGAACTGTCTGCAACCCGAATATGTTCAGTTCACAATGATAAAAACAGAGGCCTCCAAATCCTCTTATTTAAAATCTAATTTTTGCACTTTTGCTTATTAATTCGACAATTAATCAAAGGGGACATATTATACACATTTCCAGGTGTAGGTCAGGCCCAGGTGAGATCAGCCTCTGTCTGAAAACAGGCTGTTTTAGATCCTGTCTCTTTAAGCCCCCCTCCCAATGAGCCCACACTGTTCTGATTGGTTAGTTTCCAGAAGCTGCCCCTCAGCCAAGATCCACCAGCTCTGGAGACTACGTAAATAAAGCTTAGTAGTAGGATTTCATTTCTTTTTTTCATTCTTTACTCGAAATGTCAATTTATCAAATACATTCATACATGCTCGAGATGGAATCTGATCCGAAATATGAGAGTAGACAATGCAAACAACACATGGAAAAACCTTAGCAACAACCTTAGCAACAAAGACTACATAAGAAATGACCGCTGTGGGCCTGAGCGAACAATCAGATGTCAGTTCAATGGGGAAGTAGAGGTAACTTTGCAAACAAAGCATTCAGGGTAGGTTGAAGCCTGTGCTTTTGACTTTCAGGGAGCATTTTTTTTACATACATTAAACTCAAGTTTTGGACCTTTGACCATGCTTAACACAGACATCACACATTATAACAGTACATATATGACACAAACTAATCAATTATTCAACTAATTATTTCAGCACATGTGTGTGAGATAAAAAGAGAAGGGCACTCTGTGACATTTACATATAATCTGCTGTGCATATCTGTGTATGTGCACAGTGATTGTGTTATATCAAACTTTGGATTAAGTAGAAAACTCTTACACAACACAGTCTCACACATACACGCTTGCATGCACACGCACGCACACTCACACGGACAGAAGTAGCAGCAGCAGCGGTCTTTAAATTGAGCTGTGTGTCCCAGGCTGAGTGGCGTCCTGTCAGCGAGAGACGGGCTGCTTCCTGCAGGAGGAGGGCCAATTAGTACTCAACTCAGTCTCCACAACACTCAATTAGCACTGAGTCTTGCTGCCTTAGCGCCAAATATCCTGTCACTCACCTCTCACTGCCAGGCTACGTGTCTTGCTCTCTCTCACCCTCGCCCGCTGCCTAGCTCTCTCTTGCCCTGATGGAGCAGTGAGAATAACATAATTTACAGCCTTCAAATAATCAGACCCTGAGATATCCTGCTGCTGTGTTCATCAATACTGCATCAAGCTAATTTCACAACTCATCAGCTGAAAACACATTTTCCTCTGGAACTCAGCAGTCATCCTGTGAACTTTTCTGTCTTTGCAATGAAAGCGCGATAATGAAGACGAGGAAAACGAGTACAGGAATCTCAGCACCACTCCCCCACCCCCCGACAGTTAGGACAGGGAATTCGTAGAGGAAAGTTAAAACTTGGTATCCTGAATGTCTTCGTAAATTGGTAGTCATTAGTGTAATTGTGGGTTGGACCACATGCTGTAGAAATGTGTCAATTAAGGTCTGTTCTTGGTTTGTCTTTGTGTAGCAAAAAGCAAAAATTTTGTAAGACTGCAGCTGTATTTATTCACTGTAATGTCTATGTAAACATATTAGTTATAGCTTTCAAAGCAGCGCAACAGATTGAAAATACTTCAACCTTCACAGATGTTACATTTGCTAGATTTCTATATTCTTGCATGTTGTCACAGGGCGGGAAGATTCCTATTCGCTGGACGGCTCCAGAGGCGATCGCATACAGGAAGTTCACCTCGGCCAGCGATGTGTGGAGTTATGGGATTGTCATGTGGGAGGTGATGTCATACGGAGAGAGGCCATACTGGGAGATGTCCAATCAAGACGTAAGTTTGATTAGTTATTGTGGTGGAAGTTATTTGTGTGCACGCTGTATTTTTTTGTGTGTGCCAGTTTTAATTTGCTTTGATCATGCATGCCAAGTAAGCAGTATTTTACAACGGCCCTGAGGAAGCCTGGACAGTTGAGAAAACAATGCCACCACAAGGTCCATTTAGTAGCTGTTCTGGAGCTTTCAATCATATCACATGATCTTCATCGGCAGGTGAAGTATGTTGTTATGGAATTGTAGATGTTGTAGATTTTCTTTTTTTCTGAGCACTTGGAAACAGCAGTCGAACAGTTGAAGCTGCTTTTCTCAACCGCTGTTTCTAGGGTCAAGAATGCACTTTGAACGCCATTTAAGGGCAGTGTTTCCCAACCTTGGGGTCGAGACCCAACATAGAGTTGCTTCATGTGTTAAACAGGTCATGATGGATTTCTGATTATCAAAAATGAATCATATATTGATTTTTTTTTCATATTTACCAATAATAAAACTATTCTGTATAGTCAACTGTATTCAGAGATTCATCCATTCTCTTGATATAGAGTATAAAAAATATGTCATATACTCATATTTCTATAACAAATTGACAGTTCTCAAATTGCTGACCTACCAGATAAATGAAAAGCTGTATATCCTGACTGAAGCACTATAAACCTAACAGAGAAAAACAAAATTTATGATTTTATGCTGTCACCATAATTCACTCACTTTATAGTAGAACATGTTCCTTGGGAACTTGTGATTTGTGTGTAATAAAGACAGAGATGGAGATGTTGGGGGGAGAAGGTAAAATGCACAAGTTTCCTGTCAGAAGAATGAGGGTTAGAATAGGGAGGGCTGTGCGGGGAACCTATTATTATAAATCTATTACTGCAAAGTGTTGACAATAAGCATGAACAGTTTTAATGGAAACACAGAGAGAAACATTGTGGGGTGCAGAGAAAGATGTGCGTAAGCAAAAGAGTGAAACAGGTGAATACACATGAAGATGCAGAGCTAAGCAGAAAATGGTGGCGGGGAAAATAACGGGCTGCGCACTCACTCTGGCTATAGATCACCCATCAGTGTAACACATTTTTAGATTATTTAAAAATATTAAAAAGGAAGGAAGGAAAGAAAGATTTTGCTGAATGCCAAATTGTAAAACTTATTAATAAGCTATTGTGGAGCGGTAGCGAGTTAGCTCTACTCAGCAAGTACCCCATAAAGTAATGTGAGTAAGAGACAAAGTGTGTGATGAAAAGAGAAAAAGAGGGAAAGCACCTACAGTAATGTGCAGCCCAGAGGTCATTTTGATGGGGGAGAACTTCAATCCTGTCACATGGCAACGAGTGAGAACGTAGCATTAGCTCCAGACACCACACACATGCGCTCACTTCCCACACACAGACACATATGCACGCACAGCCCTCCAGTGACCTCTTCATCCCCTGCTTCAGACCCCTCACTCCTCCTTTTGCTTATTAGACTGTCTCAGAGAAGTTTAGAGAGGGAGGGGGGGAGGAGAGGAGAGGAGAGGAGGATAAGAGGAGAGAGGAAGGAGAAGAGAAGACGTTTGATGTTTAATTGAAAGTGTTATGCTGGATTTTCTCTGATCTGCACAAGAAAGTGCAGGCTCTAACACTCTCTTTCTCTAAGCTCTACCCCTTCTGTTTCCCATTTCTCTCCCTTTTCTTCTCACTCCTTTCTCTCGTCCTCTCTTTTGTCTCCCAATAACTCAGTCTGTGTCTGTATTCTTTCTCGCCTCTCGTCCGTCCTCTCCGTCT
The DNA here is from genome assembly GCF_963924715.1 of Thunnus thynnus. Classification (NCBI taxonomy): domain Eukaryota; kingdom Metazoa; phylum Chordata; class Actinopteri; order Scombriformes; family Scombridae; genus Thunnus; species Thunnus thynnus. The sequence continues at coordinate 20,654,924 of NC_089535.1, forward strand.
TTCCCTCTCCCACCTCAGCCTCTCATTCTCTCTCTCTGATCTTTCCTCCCTGCCAGTCAGCTATGTGTAGTTCTTCACCCTCTCAACATGCAGCAATGATTTGATGCTGCGCCTCTTCTCTTACGCTTTTGTGTGTGTGTACGTGCGCTTCCATGCATGCATGTGTGTTGGAGTGCTATCATGTCTGTTTTTTTGGGGGGATTTTTTTTTTTGTGTGCGTGTGTGAATTTGACACAAGTAAAGCCTGTCATGAACTCAACAAATCAATTCCCTCCAGTGTCTCGCACTGGCAGAACGAGGCTGAGAACTCCAGCCTGCATTCCACTGCAGGGGCTAACTGAGAGAGAGTCAAGGTTTATTTATTATTCATCTATCTCAATTTCTCTCACCCCCCCAAAAAAACATTTCTACGATTCAGTGCTGCATCTTGTTACTTGCGGAAATGATTAACTGGGCTATGCAGCGTATCAAATAATCAAATAATGCTTTCATGATGTGTTACTTTGTTGATCCTCGCAGGGGATTCGTTTTTTGCTTTCTAACTTCATGGAGGTTCGAGTGTAGGGTCAGATAGAGAGCAGCACCCCTGAGGCTAGCATCAGGATTCAGGATCTTACTCAGGAGAGTTCAAATCGGCAGCAATGTTACCTTGCTGAGGCGTGTTGTGGTCCTGCTGTGGAATTTATTACATTTTCAGGTGCCAAACAAGTTGTGTCCTCTCCATACCTAAGAAATGATTGATTGTCTTCTTCAGGTTTCATCCATGGAGTAGATTTACTGGTTTCTGTCGTTATCTATCTATTTAAAGGTCATATAGGTGTTAGAACAGAAGAATCAGATGCCCAATCTTTTGGTGTATGTTGGATAATCATATCAAATGTCTCCAAAGTTGAGAATCCTTTGAACAAATTTATCGAAGCTCATCATTACATTTTAACCATTAATCAAGATTCAGTGTCTGCATGGCTTATTCCATGCCTATATCCAGGTTATATGAACTGTTTCGGTCAAATAAAAGAAGGTTACTGACAAAGCTGCATTTGTTTTCAGTCTGAAAACAAGAGAAAGGTTCAGTTCTGATTGGCCAGACCTAAGAGGGTGAGGAATTTTTGAGTCTTTCGTGCCTTCACAGGCTCAGGATGAGTCAGCCGATGATCCGTTTTCCATAACATTCATGGATGATGACGGTGATCTTGTTTTTGCCATTGATGATTTGATTGGATGATGACGGCTGCATGTACACCAGGTTTTATGTTATGCTGTCACTGATGTACATTGTTTTATGTGAGCTTGTGTGTGTGGTGCTTTAGCATATGTTTTGCATATCTTTGTAATATGTATTTTATTGTGTGTTATGTTCAAGTGTGTTCTGTGTTTTACCTGCCTGTGAGATAAATTTCTCCTTGGGGACAATAAAGGTGAAGTTGAAGCAGGCTCCAGGTTGGTAGGGGAAGACTGAGATTTACATATGGGGTTTGACTGCTCTCCAGTCTGGTAACCCTTTTGTACTGTCAGTATAAATGGGGTACTAGTCTCTCACTCATTCGCTCCACCTCACTCCTTTTCTTTACTTTAAGCGGAAATTAAGGGAAGTCATTATTGGCAGATCTTTGGGACTGTCCAGAGGTATTGTACAACCTTGTGGCTTTTTAAAAACTAACCTTCCTCTGTCCCTCCTCATCCCGTTGTCTGTCTGCAGGTAATAAAGGCAGTAGAGGAGAGCTATAGGTTGCCAGGTCCTATGGACTGCCCCGAGGCCCTGTACCACCTAATGATGGACTGCTGGCAGCGAGAACGCAGCAACCGCCCCAAGTTCGATGAGATTGTCTGTCTACTAGACAAACTCATTCGCAACCCCAGCTCATTAAAAAAACTAGTCAACTCCTCACACAGGTGGGAATTCGCACAGAAAAACAACAATAAATCAATTTCTTTGAAATGTTGATGGTAACTGCTTGGATGCACATGTCAATCACATACATGATTTTTTTGTTATTTAAGCAGTCAACAGCCAACAATTACACTGACATGAATATGATATAAATGTATGCAATTGTAACATATTCATATATATTTGTGCAGAATCCAGTCCAAGAGATTCAATTCATGTCTAATACTGATTAAGTTAGTAATAAAAATGTATTGAAGCAGACTGCATTGTAGTTATCACATCAGTTGGGAACATCACTGATGTGTTGGTGCTATTTTAAATATTAGACCTCCACTTTCTTCAAAGATTGTTTGAAGTAACAACTAGTGAACCACTGCTAAATGTAAATTAGTTTCAATCTTGTCAAAATGTGATGTATGTTGGCTTTGGATGAGACTGTGATGCTTTTACCGACATTTTAGCGACATTTCTTTTTTTTATCTTGAAAAGATAAAGACCTATTCTTTCCCAAGTGAATTAAACCCAGTGCTGCAAGTTAATAGAGTCATCGTTGTTCAGATGAAATGTAAATAGAGTCTCTATTGAAGTCTTGTGTAACTGCATAATTAAATCAGGTTGGACAAAGTCTCTGATCGCTGCACGCTGGCAAAGAAGAGCAGAGAAATAAATGAAAGGGGCTCAAATTTCGTCAAATTAAGCATTAGTGTGAATTTTATTCAGTGGGGTTTCCTCAGACTATCAGAACATTTGAACATTCAATTAGTATTTCCCTACCATGTATATACATTGCATTAGTGTATAATGGCATGAAATGGCTGTAAGTGCTCTGAAGTAGACCTTCAGTCAGACACACTCATTACCTTAATTTCTTTGCAGACGTAATGAATGTGAGATCTTTTTTTCTCATCTCTCTATTCCACTTACACACACCAAACACACGCAGGAACACACTTAATAAATCAAGGCATTACCTAACAGCCCGTGCAATAACATATGACAGATAGCCAGATTAAAGGGACACCAGCAAGGCCAGTGCTTGTTCCACATGACACTCCTATTCTAGCTGTAGTGTGGAGAATATTGTTAGCTAGCGTGAACATTTTTGTTTGATAGCATGGAGCGCTTTGTTTGTTACCATGAAGAGTGAGCTGAATTACAAAAAAGTTTTGAATAGACAGCATTTTCAGCTCTGCATGATGGTGCATAAATAGCATTATGAAGCCTCAGTGGTAACTGCCAGGGCTGTTGAGCTCAGCTCTAAGCTTCAAAATGTGTTTGATAGCACAGTGAATCCTGCTCCTAAAAACATTTATGATAATGAAGTGAAACAGAACAATGATGGATTCTATCTGAGATATATAATCTTGTGTTTTAATTTCATTACTTACTCTTTCTTTGACTGCACTGATCAATCACTCTCTGTACTTTATATCCGTGCATGTACCAGGGTTTCCAACCTGCTAGTGGAGCATGCCAGCGTAGAAGGGGACTTCAACGCCCGGAGCAAGACTGTAGGGGAGTGGCTCGACACCATCAAGATGGGTCGTTATACTGAGCTCTTCATGGAAGGAGGTTACTCTTCACTGGAAACAGTGGCTCAGATGACATCTGAGTAAGACCACTTACAGTACGCATATACAGCACAAACAAACACATGTACAAGATAGTTTTGTTTTTAGATATGTGTCTCCGAGATTTCTGTTGCCACACAAATGCAACAGAGTTGGGTAGAATTTTGTTCGTGGAGCTTATGGCAGTGAGAAATTACTTTTAAAAAAAAATCAGCTCCTTTCCAGGAGCTGTGTCCAGTTACTCTGGATAGTCAACAAACTCACTGTCAACAGTTTTCATATGGACAATTCAGAAGAATGTAGTCCTTACAAAAACTGTGGGTGAACTGACCCTTTAAAGTTTAGTAATGCATGTTTTAGTAATATATAACCCAGATTCGAATGACGACAATCCAATATGCAATGCAGTTTTAATGACACTCCCTGCATCAGGTCAGCACTATTTAATTCTTACAGGGTTTTTGAGTGTTTTTTTGTTTTGTTTTGTTTTGTTGTTTTTTAGTTAGATAAGTGATGAACATTGTCACAAAGTGTTGTGAAGGTCGAAGCAAAATGAGAATGCAGGATCTATTACAAGTTTGCAAGCCTGTGAAATTTTTATGAAAAACCGGCACCCTTTGGCAATAAAGATAGAGACAGCTATAGAAAATCAGTGCGACATGCAGGCATAACTCAAGGAGCAAAGTTATTCATTGCTTTAATCATGCTCGTAAAACCATCTTTAAGAGCTTAGCCTTGTGTGAATATTATTATATAAAACACCCAAAAATGGTATCAAAATGCCAAAAAACAAGTTGGCTAAAACATTATATATAAACCTTGTATTGGAGACATTTTTGAAAAGTTTAGGTAAAGTCATTTTATACATTGCTTTATTTATTAGTGGTCTGCCTCAGAAATAAAGTCTTGTTGTTTGTTTGCTGTTTTTCAGGGATTTGCGGAGAGTAGGAGTGAACCTGGCTGGACATCAGAAAAAAATCATCACTAGCATTCAGGAGATGAGAGTCAATATGAACAACACCAACTCTACTGTAAACATCTGATGCATATGTACAGGCACGCACGCACGCACACACACACATACACACACACACGCACACATTATATGGACCTAGTATGTGACGAAAAGACTCCGATTTGCTGTTGGACCTAGAGCGGCTTAGCACTTTCTACGGACAAGGAAACCCAATGTTTATGGATCAAAACTGGTGGATCCACATTTTTGTGGTTCATATGTGTGGAGTTTGCTTGTGGTGTCATTAGGGACATTAGACATTGCAGCGCTAAAAACCAAACTGAACTGAACTGAGTGGTGCAACATGAAGGGAAGATGATATTTCATTCCAATTATTCCATTTGTGTGAATCTTGGGGATTCTGATATCTCTGTGCACTGTTTGGATTCTCTCAGATCAAACGTGAAACATAGACAGCAGATCTGGCTTTGAGAGCAACCAGCACTTTTTGGCTGTATCACAAATATGGGAGTTTCATCCAGCGGGCTCACTGGGGAGTACAGTTCAGTCAGGAGTCACTGAATTGAGCACCATTCTCAGGCAGGGTAAACATGTATTAATGGACCAAGAGAGAAATCTTTTCAATCTATGCTTTGCCATGTTGATGTGCTTTGTTTTTTTTTGTTTTCTTGCATCAGGCAGGTCTTCATGCCACAAGAACATAGTTGTAAACCAGCTGTACAGCGCACGAAAGGTCAAGACTCATACTCAGCATCATATACTTCATTATCTTACAACACAATGCAAGACAAGAGTATAAAATGAAAGTAGCTGAAATTGAAAATATAACAACTTTTGACAAGGAAACTTTCCTTGGTCTGGCTTTGTCCAGAAGGGTTTTGGTCTTATTGAGCCTATAAAAGAAAAATGTGAAAAGACACAAGGCTGCAGACACTCAGATACTCTCTGCCTCTGCTCCTCTGGCTGAATGTATAGCTCTACACAGAACACAATGCTCAGCTGCACCATCAAACTGTTTGATATGTAAATGTTGTCAAATAGGGATAGAATGTGGCAAAAGAACCATCCTGGTCCATAAAATGAGCATCTAAATGAAACTGCAGATTGTACAAGAGATTCAGCTGGCTTTCTGGCGGCTTTTCTCTGAATATCTGTATGAATCTCCAGTGAGATCTTGGCAGATCACCTCTTGAACCATGCAGAGTCTAAAGGAAAATTGCCTCATATACTGGATGTGCATGTTTTAATGGAACTTTCACTCAGATTCTGAGGAACCTTTGTGCAGGTTATAGTAACAACATCAAATCGTCACAGCTTCACTCAGATTCTAGCAGAGCGGATTCTACAGGAATCTTTGCTCAGATACTGACGGATACTTCACCCAGATTCAGATTAATCTTCACGCAAGTTCTAACAGCTACACCGGACATTAAAGAATGAACAGTCGCACAGGATCTAATGGAAATGTCCCATATTGTTCTTTGGCAATTCTAGTAGGATTCAGCTGGAACATTCAATGGAAAGACATGGAAAGTTCAGTCGATCCTGATGAAACAGTTGTTTTGCCACTCAGATTCTCTTGGAAAGGATCACCCAGATTCTTGTGGGATTGTTAACTGGTATTCTCAGATTCTCATGGAATCTCTACAAGGATTCCCACACAGCCTTCACTCAAGAGTGCAATCAGACTTTCAAGGAGCCTTCACAGAGAACCAACAACCTTCAGGTACCGCAGAAAACCCTCAGCAATCTGTTCAGTTCACAACGCCGCAGAGTCTCTCTCCACCACACATCTGCCACACCACAATAAACCTCACTCAGACAGGACTGCTGAAAAAGAGGAGGCAATATTGAACAACTTGATAATCATTTATTTATTTATACTTGTTTAAAAAAATGAGCAAAAACGATGTAGACAGTTTGTGTTTCATCATAATACTCTCTCCTGGACTACTGAGCAGCTCTGCCTACATGTCTTTCATGTATATAATGTATTATATATTTAAAGCAGGGAGCATTGTTCTTCTGTCTACCATCATGTGGACAAGTTGGTATTGATCAAGCATCTCAGAGTAGTACACATTAGTTAATAACAACAAATATTCTAAATCAGCATTTCTGCTACTTAGACCTGGGCCACTGTCAAGTGGGGACAACCAGCACATCTGTCCCCAACTAAAGGGGCCCAAAGGGGTATGCAGACAGATCTAATAGTCATGTTATGTTGTTGGTGATTGAGTTTCATATCAAGTTTTGGTGCAAGACCTTGAAATATTTTCTGCCGCCCTAAATGAGACAGTAGTAAATACTCTGTCTCTAAAAGCTGGAGAAGTATTCACAGGGATTGATATATGAACTTCTGGTGTATTGTATGGTTTAAAGGTATACAATGATGTCAATGATCAAGCCCTTGCTTTACTTCTCTTTGGTATGGTATGTTATACATTGCTACTCAGTGCTTTATTGCTAAAACTTGACCCATTTCACCATTGTGTTCACCTAAGCAGGGACTGAGTTCTGACAGTAGATATATATATCCTCTTTGGAGATGACATGCTAATATTTTTCTTGGTTATACACAGTGTACTGCTAGTGCTGTGGCATGAGAGTGGAAACAAAATGAGATTGTAAAGCTAGTTTTATAAGAGGTGGTATAGAGGGGGACACTCACTTGACTGTATGGAAAGCATAGCAAAGCACACAAGAAGAATGTAAGGTTTTAAAGGGGTATTTCACTTTTTTAGAGAACATGTTTGACTTTTAAACAATTAGACCTCCCTCTGTGCTCAAGGAGGACTCAAAGTATAAAAGGCCTATTTGGTGGCTGTAAGATGCCTCACTTGTGATGCTTGAATTTTTCCACTTGATATCAAGATCGTACTTCCTGACTGGTTTCATAAAAGAATATGAGTGCAGAATGGTCATAGTTGATATTCTATATGTGTTTTTAAAAGTCGAAATGTTCTACCAGAGTGAGAGTTTGCTTGAAAGATAAACATCTGCATAGTCTCTTTAGTCTACATTTATCAATTTGGAGGTTTTGCTCAAGCTTGTGCATTAATATACTATACTGTAGTTTTAATGGTGGGGAACAGTAGCTGTTTTGCAATGTAATGGCTATGGTTTTGTACCCTTTTTCAAACCAGTGTACTTTTTTTATTCACCCAGTCTTTAGTCTTTTTGGCTAACTTTTTGGCAGTAAAACATATATGTAGACTATTGTGGCTACGCAGATGTTTAATTCAGTGGGGGATTGCATCAATAATATGGTGCACATTTTATATTAGACAATATAAGGCATGTACAGTGAAAGTAATTATGCTGGGTGCTTTTAATTTCCCACCCAGCATGTTTTAAATTAAAGTCTCCTCAGTCATTTGAATACCATAGGTGTTGATGAAGTTTCAGTGTTTTGATCCTACCCAAATTTCATGATATTGGCTTTTTACAACCATCCTTTTCAACTTAATTTTCAACTTAAAACCTATGCCTAGGGCATGAACAATTGGTGAATAGTACACCCTTATAAGTGCCTCTCATCTTTCGAGCACCATTATTTCCTCCCCTGCCAAAATGCTATGCCCCAATTGTGCCCCGCTTTCTATGTATTTACTTTTTGCCAACAATATCTACAGGCAATAAGAAGAATGTCAGACAATGTGTATGTTGGAACTAATTTAATTTGCACTTTATGAGAAATCTGTTGCCCTTCCGTTTGACTAAAAATGTCTATAGGTGACTGACTTTCTAGTGTCAAAGTTCTCTTAATTATTTACTATATACAGTAATTACTATAATGTGTTCCCTGATGCTGATTATATCTATTCATATTCTCAATGCTTCCCATGGTGTAAAATCTGACGTTTAAGCACAAAGCATTGGTAATATTTTTTTTAAAACAAATCCAAGCTAAATATATAGAAAACTAAAGCATCATTGATGTAGAGCACCATTTTCTTGTGTATGGCACAACGATACACCTTCAGAGCATAATCACAAGGTTAGACAAAAATTATTTAGGACAGTGAGCGGATGATATGATTTTGTACAAGAGGTCAATAGCACTAACCCTTGATGTCAACACACTACAGCCCGGCATTTTGTCTAAGAGTGTTTGTGACATTTCAGCATAACCACTGCTAAGTACAAAAGTGTGAAAAAAGGTATTGATTTGTTGTTATTGCAAACAACAATTAATATACAGTTTAGTTGATAGGTGTTGCTGCGCAAAATATTTTCCATAATTCAAATGATATATTCTCAGCACTTTTGAAATGACGTGATATTATCCTGGTCATCTCTTATAAAGCAATTCTCATTTAACTGGAAGAAACAAAGCACAGCAAACCAGCAAAGACTTGTAAAGATTTAATGATGTGTTGTTACTCTACAGTGACTGCCAGCTGGAATTCCATCAACCATGCAGTGAAGTGTTTATGCAGGAGCCAATTTTGTAGTGTCAAACAAATTACATAACACATTTGGTGTAACATCTCAATCAACAAAACTTTGCTGTTGGAAATGGACTTTCAGAAGAGGATAATGTAATTTATTCTTGTCAGTATACACAGAAAGTTCTCGCATTTATACACATTAGGGGTTTGTTGGATTTGGCTCCATGATAAAAAACACTGCATAAACTGTTAGACAGCAGGTTTGACTGAATTCTAGCAAATGTACAAAAGCAATACCTGATACCTGATATTATTAGCAAAAAACATGTTTGCATACACAAATGCATGGGAATATAACAACCATAAAAAGGTTGCACTGACATCTGAATGGTTTTAAGACACTTTATCATGATGAAAAACATAGTGTTGACGTCTTTGAAAACCTCAGAAATAAAGCTGGGAAGTGGGCTGGGTTATATCAGGGGCCAAGGTTCTGGTAGTAATCTTTTCCTTAGACAGTATAACTATTTGTGACTGGCTGTTTGAGCATTTCCAAGAAGTTCCTCTAGCTGAATCTATAGCTCAGACAATACACAACTTTGCTGATAAAAATTCAAATTAACAGAAAAAAGTCAAAGGCTCAAGACTGTGTACATCAACTTTACATCCTAAAATCCATTGCAGTACTTAACATCCAATCTCTGATCTTACCATTAATGGCAACTTTTGGATTTTGAATCAAACTACAGTGTATTGTTTTGTTCCTGGTTGCAGGGATGAAATGTTTGCAATGACCTTGAACTGAATTCACATCTTTAACTGACAACTTTGTGATAGCAACAGTCAGTGAGGTCTGTGGATACTGTAGCATTTTGTGCCATTTGATAAACCTAATTGACAGAAGAAGTCTCAAGGCTAATGTACAGTACCAGTCAAAAGTTTGAACACACTTAATTCTAGGGAATGAGAAAGTGTGTCCAAACCTTTGACTGGTACTGTAAGTTGAAGCATTTATGAGTGATATAATCGTATCAGAGACTCCAGTATTTCTGCGTTGGGTAACACTGATGTTTTTGTTAAAAGGAAACTTTGAAATGCAAATTTGCAGTGGGAAAAATACTTCTGTTACCAATGGCCCCTGCCCACTTCACAACTGAATAGGTAACTTCTCAGGAAGTGGAAAATAGGTACATTTATTGGGTCATTACACATATGGTCTTAGGGAAAAATGTGCAGCTTTCACTCAAAGTATTGACATACAAAAACAGGTATGCGGTTATTAGGTTTTCCCCTGGTCAAAGACAATAATCGTTTTATCGGTAATTCACACATAAGGTTTTAAACAACTGAGTAACTGTTTTGTGATTCATTGAAAGCACAGTAAAATACTTAGCAATTGATGTGCTATTGGTTTGTCTTTGAGACTGTCATGTATTATGTTTGTGTTGATGTTTTTGTAGTGTGTTATCAAATTCTATATTTTTGCAATAAAAATTTTAAAAATCAACTCTGGATGTGGTTTTCATTGTCTTCCACTGCCACAGGGGTTTCATTAACTGTTGCTTTATGTGTTGAGTATGGCACCCGAAGTGCCGGAGCTTAGGGTGACACAACAATAAAAATCTGCGGCTTCGTGTTCTACTAAGACCTGTTGAAAAGGGGTCACTATATGATACTAGCAGTGTGGCTCTAGGGATGGCGAGAGCCAATCAGTCCACCACTTTGATCCAGACAGAAATATCTTGACAACTACTTGATGGATTGCCATGAAAACTGATGAAGATAATATCTGTCAGGGGTGACTGTGGCTCAGGAGATAGAGCAGGTCGTCCACTAATCGGAAGATCGGCGGTTCGATCCTGGCTCCTCTGCATGTCAGTCCGCATGTCAAGGCAAGTGTCCTTGGGCAAGATACCGAACCCCAAATTGCTCCCAATGGCTGCACCAGCAGTGTGTGAGTGTGTGTGAGAATGTACATTAGATTGGATCCTGATAAGCAGGTACCACCTTGCATGGCAGCCTCTGCCATCAGTGTATGAATGTGTGTGTGAATGAGTGAATGTTGACGTGTTGTAAAGCACTTTGAGTGTTCGGAAGAATAGAAAGGCGCTATATAAATGCAGTCCATTTACCATATCCCCAGTGCATTCCCATCCCATCCCCATCCCCATCCCATCCCCCTCACAGAGCCGCTAGCATGGCTCTAGATTTGTATCTTGTTAACCCATGTCCTCAGTGACAAAGCCATGCACGTTTTCAGTTTGCCTCACGGAAAGTGGCAAATATTGTAAATACAAAGTCTTACCTTGCTCATTTTAGCAGTGACAAATAGAACATAATTCAATTAGTAATTAAATGATTTGCAGTTGTATGCAGTGTAGCTTTACTGTTATTGCAGTTCATTTTCATCAGTTAATAGGGCAACTACATGCTGTGATACATTGTAATGTACTTTGTCAGATGATCTGTTTTCGTCCGTGTTTATATCCCTTGTCGGTTTCTATGTAATGAGCTATTTTAGCCACACAATTTAATTGCTAAAACACATTTCCCAACAATGCAATTAGTTATGGCTTATTGGTTGAGATAGCGATTGTCAGGGTAGCAAGGGAGCTAGTTAGCAGTTTTTCTCTTTGTCTGGACACAAACTGGGTTGGAGGAATGGAGACAGATGGATAAATGATGTTGATGTCTAGAGAAAATCAAATATATACCAAGTACCAGAAAAGATGGTAGATAACACTGTCCCCATCTATTCCCCATCTATTGTATGCAAAAAACTAATTGTCAGTAGTACATAATGACTGACAACACAATACAGTAGAATACAGTTCATTGCTGGGTTATGGTGATAATGAGCTGTGAGGATCTGTAAAATGCATGATGTTTTAAAACCTGATGATGCAAGCTCTGGCAATGATGTGTCCATCAGATGCAGTGAAATTAGCTGCTGATGTCAGCAGCTCATGTTATTGTGTGATCTACCTCATACAAATGAGCCAAATGTGTGAAAGCCTGGCTAACAGTGAACAGGACAAGTATATATGATCTTATTAGAAGACTATCCTTTACAATCTGTTTCACGGCAATCCAGGAGTGGTAGTAGGTGATTTGAGTTGACATTTAAACCAAATATTATAAGCTAATACAAGCTTTTGTTTACAAAATTGTAAAGACAGAATGTGATGAACAGTTCCTATTTTTTCCTTATCCCCTTAAGGCACATTTAAGCAATTTTCTATTGTAAATCTCCTTTGCAATATACATTAAAAAAATCTCTAAGTCACATGTCTATTTATGATTTTTGTGATAACCTTGAGTCATGTGTGAAGGTGATGCTATGTTCTTACACTGCTTGTTTATATGTAAATATCAGCACCAAATGGTTACAGTATGTGTGTGTGTGTGTTACGATGTCAAATCAAGCCTAGCTGATCTCTGGGGGAATCCACTGCCTGCATGGCTCAAGGTGATTATTACAGTACTCACACACACACACACACACACACACACACACACACACACACACACACACACACACACGTACACACGTACACACACATAAAATACGTGTATGAAGGTGAAATTAGCCATCACACCATCAGCGTGGCTATTACCAAAACCTCTGTATCAGCGGCTTGAAGAAAAGAGCTTCAGGGTGTGTGTGTGTGTGTGTGTGGATATTGCACTGGGGCCATATTCCCACTGGTGCTGACTGGGATTGTTCTTGGATGGACGGGTTTCTTGCTTTGGGCTAGTCCGGCTGTCTCTCTGCATGTCTTCACGTACCTGCCTGCTTGTCTGCCTCTGTTTTGACCGGCTCCGTCTGCCTGACTGCTACATGCCCGTACATCTCCATATCTGCATGACATTCAGTCTGTGACTCTATTAGGTCTTCCCGTCTGGCTTTCTGCTTGCCATTACATCTCTGTCCCAGTCTGCCACTCCTTACTGTCTCACTGTCTATTAGACTGTCACTGTGTCAGTCTAAAGTCAGGTATCCCAGGGCACGATAAAGTAATTTTCTCTTGAAGAGGTATCAGTGGTCGAGGCGTCCCGAGGGTCATTTGAAAATCATTGCAGAGACGCCTCTTTAATCATTATGAATGACCTTCACCAGATCCTTAGCTGTCAGTTTGGGTGTGATTGTGTGGGTGTGTGTGAATCTATGGGGTTTTTGTCCAAGTATGTGCAAGTAGGAATGTCTGTGAATATAGAGATGCATTTCTCTGTCTGTATATGTTTTTCTACATCTGTGCCTGTTTCTGTGTCGGATGTTTAATTGAGGTGAACTGTTAAATTATATCCAATTTGTCTAAAGAAAAAAAAATGATGTAATAGCCTGATAGAAAAGGGGTGCGGGAAGTACTCTGTAGTAAAAAAGCTAGTGTTGCTGCAGATTTTATAGTGGGCTTGTTGTTCAAAATGGCAGTACTATTGTGAAGCAGAATTAAGTCGCCTTTAGACTGTGCAACAACAATCATATATTTAGTTTATTGCATGTCACTTTGTGCAAGATTCCTTTGATAAAATCTTGGTTGCAATCTGTGTCCAACTCTACAATATCAATATGGGACATTTCAGATTGTGTGCTGAATGGTGAATCATAGTGCTATGATGTGAATAGAGAAAAAAAAAAAAAATTAAAGCAGAAGCGAGTCATTAGTTCACGTCATCCAACTGCGTCGCTCTGATCTTTTGAAAATGCAGGAAAGTCACGTAAACTTCTTTTTCGTTTCACCTCCATCATTTTGGTTTTTGTGTGCCGTGAACATATTGATGTGAATGAGTGTGTTTTCTCCCTAAACCATATTCAAAAAACCGCGTGTATTCTGTGTCAATTCTGATTGGTTAGTTTGTCGACGTGGGTTGTAGCAGCAGTCAGATTGTGAGAATTATTCTTAAATTTCTGTCAGAATTTGGCCTCAGGTTGTCTTTGGTCGCCAAAGCCCCACATCGCTCATCGGTGAGAGATTTTACAGTGTAAAGTGGCCTTTATCCAACCATTTGAAATGCCAAAACTTGCAGAGATATTATAAGCGTCTTATAGTCACCGGCACATTTATATTGTTTTTTTCCAGAAAAGAATCATCCTCAAAGCTGTAATACTAACAGCTTGTGTGTATGTGTGTGTATGTGTGTGTAGATTATTAGTAAATATGCTCATTAACACATTTTCCTTGCAAATACTGCAATTCTCAATTACACTACCTGTGAAACGCGATGTTCTTTTTACTTTTCACCTTAGAAAGAAATTTAGGATGTATGAATTTTATGTACACAAACAAAACATTGGGATATACAGTATTTATTTATTTTGCATATTTGTAACATAGATATTGAAATCTCAACAGTGTTTAGACATGGTATACATAGCATGCTCAATGAACTGTATAATCAGTTGGAGAAGAGTGTCTCTGAGTCCAATATTATGGTCAGAACAGTCCTCGTGCCTGTTGTCAGAATTGAAAAGTTGCAGTATTTAGTGAGAAAACATATTTCTCTGTTATTCTCAGGATCATGGTTTTCTAGCATCCAATTCCTGGCCTCCTAGTTGTCAAAATGTAATATTTAAAATCACTTTTCATGCAGATGCGAGCCCAAGGTGCATATGTACAGATAAAGCTGTTCTCCTCCGTGTAGCAGCCACTCTCGACACCCATTAAACTGTTAGGGAAGGTCTAACCCGGACCAAATAAGCTGCTGGTAAATTGCCTTATCCATTCTGCTACTGATCTGAGAAGCCTGCCATGAGAGGGCTGTGTGATGTCAAGTGGCTGGCAAGGACACACATTCTCTCTCTCGCTCTCTCTCACTCTCTCTCTCTCTCTCTCTCTCTCACACACACACACACACACACACAGAAACCTTGCCAGTGGTAGCAGTCTGGCAGGTCTTTGTGTGGCGTCGTGTGAAAAAAACACACTCTCTCTCTCTTGCCCACAGTATCAGTCTCCTTCATACAAAGGCAGCCAGAGGGACGTACTTGTCATTTGCCCAGATGTTTTTCCAAGGTCCTTTATTCGAAGCAGTCAATCATATGAACTGAAATGTCACTAATGTGAAGTCCCTTTGGTGCAATGGCTCTGCGTGTGTGTGTTTGAGTTTGTGTAAGTGCATTTATGTGTGTGCGGAAGGTCGGTCAAGGTGAGATGAAAGTGCAGTTAACCTGAGACACAGGGAGGTAATATATTAATAACAACTACAATACCTCGCACAGCTATTTCTCTGGTGTAATGAGGTCTGTCTGACACACATACACACAGACACTTACACACACACATATTTGAACTGGCTGGGCACACTCTTTGTTCTGATTTTTTTCCATAAAAACAAACTAGGAAAAAAATCAAGCGTCTTTACAAGTTCATTCATGAATCAAACCCATTAAGTAACAAAATCAACTGCATAATTTTATGAAAATGAATGTGCTGTGATGCAAAAAATATGTTATAATTATACCAATATGTCTGCAATACTGTATGTCTGAACAAAAAAATAAAAAATCTGACCATTATGTAGCGGAGTTGTAATATCCCTCAATAGATTAGCCCTTGACCTGATTTTTTGGTCTCAGTATAAGAGTACAGAGCCTTATCTGTATTTGCATCTTTAAAAAAAAAAACCCTTTGAAAACTCTCACAAGCCCATTTCCATATGCAGATACTTGATATGCATTACACTTTAAGAGCAGGTGTGTTGCAAAAGCCTTCACCTGGTAATGCATCACTCAAAACAATGTTCCATGAGAAGTCTAAGAGACAGAGGCGTTCGGCCGAGACATTACACTCGTGAGCATGAAAGGATCATGTTGTAGAAGCACGAAAATGAGCATCAAAAAATAAGGATAAAGGTGAAAAGGATTTGAACAGTTTCACATCAAACCTTGTATGGTGTGCACTGCCAAATATGGAGGTTGTTAGCCTCCTCCACCTCGCTCCATAATGAAGAGGTGCTGCCTGCCCACTGAGCTGTCTCGTCTGATAATTATTTTGACATTACCCACTGAGAGCTGGAAGGGAATTATCCTCTGTAGCGTCTGCTTGCCATACATTCTCCATAATCAGCCCCGCCATGCATGGATAAATTTGCCCACACACTGGACACGAGTACAAAATGTGTGTGTGTGCGTGTGTAACAGTGTTGCAGATAACATCTTACAAATGGATCACTGTCACTTTACTTTTTGATATAATAAAGGTACGTTATTCAATTTAGGTAATCGCATAACAGGTTCCTTTTCAAAGTGTGACACATGGAACATAATTCTGCAGGTTTTATTGTTTTGAAAGCCTAATTAACCAAAAGTTAGCTTTGAACAATAGTTTTATGATGTGCAATAGTGTAACTAATCTACTCGGATGTCTATTATTCTTCTTGTATTCAAACTTCCAAATTTTGTATGAACAGGTACAGGTGTGTGCATGTATGTTTCAGGGATTTGTATTGTAGACTGATATATACATACTGTATGTGTATTTCAGCTAATTATCAGCTATGGTAGTGCTGCATTTAACACCTACAACTAGATATATTTTTTCTCCTCTTTACATCAAATTCACTAAAACACTGCTGCTTTTTTATGTTAAGGCACATGACATTGTTTATCAATCTTGTGATATCCTTCACAGTAATGTTTGCACAGTGTGCATACTCATAATTTTGACTGGGTGTAGCATGTTGCATACAGTAATGCAAAGCAGCAACAACCCTCTGTGAAAATGTCCAGAGGGAGAGCAGGGCCAGCTGTTCCTCTCAGTTTGATCAAGTCACGGCATTTTTGCTTTTTAGAAATGCATTTTTTACTGTTTAAGTAGTTCATCTATTGATCTTTATCATTCAGGAGATTGAAATCCTGCATTATTCATTTTTGTTTAGAGTAGTTCAATTAAATACTATGGAGAGTAATTAGGTTAATTTTTATCCATTATACAGACCAATCAGTTTAATGTAATTCAGTTAAAGGTAAAGTCAGTGGTTCCACGCGGCCACATCCTCAATTATGCATAACTTTACAGCTTAATAAAATTAAAAACATGTGAGTTATAAAAAAAAAAATCACCCCCCGCACAGTTATCATGAAAGGGGAAATTAGCTACAGAGACCAAAACCGTTTTTTGTAACAGGCTGTAAACATGTTTATTTCTGCTGTAAAGTTGGGCATTTTAACATGGGGGTCTATGGGGATTGACTCGCTTTTGAAGCCAGCCTCAAGTGGCCATTTTAGGAACTGCTGTTTTTGGCACTTCAGCATTGGCTTCATTTTTCAGCCTTGGATGTTGCCAATTGGTTCTTACACAGCCCTGGCTCTGTAAATGGGAAACACAACACTATTCCAGCAAATCAGCAGGGGGCGTTCATGCTTGTACACAGGACAGGATGAAGTCATCAGAACAGTTGTCTGTGAGGACATGACAGTCTCCAGTCCACCATATTTCTGTTTTGGTTGTTGCCTTGGCAATGCATGTCCATAAATTTTGGGAGGCAGATCTTCTGAAGGAGTATGAAGGGAGGGGTGTATTTGTTTGGGTGTTTAGTTCAAATACCAACAATCTTTTTCCAGAATGACCGACTCTCCCTTTAAGTTCACATCAAATTAGATAATGAATGTTTTGGTACAAAGGAGGATTTGGTCCACATTTGAAACATTTGAGTTCAATCAAAATTCTTCAACTCACCAAAGAGTAGAAAAATGTGACACGTCAATTTTGAACTTTTCACACAAAAATGCAAATTCCTAGTAATATTACAAAATGAGGACAACAGTTTTGCGTAGTTTACAGTAAATTATATGAAAATGTGTGGTTTTCCTCAGATATGTATACTGGAGTTAGTAGCTGTAAGAATGTCTTGGCGTCTGTGAAAAACACCCCATTTGTCTTAATATTCACTGTGCTCTGCATAGACAACTAATGACTGCAATGCATCACCTGCATATTGTATTTCAATAAAAAGGTGTGTGTGTGTATGTGTGTGTGTGTCTACCATTTGAGCATGTGACAATTTTTCTCCTTCAGTCAGTGTCTCTGTATGTCTGTTCCGCATTTGTTAATGTCACATAATGTATGTGCAATGAATGAGTGCCCCTCAGCTTAACTCTGTCTCCTTGGAATTTTATTTCTATACAGTGAATCATAATTGTGGGTTATATTCACCGGCAAATGCACATAAATTGCAGAGAGTAGTGTGACAAAAAAAGAGGATGTGTAGGAGGATGGGCGTACAAAGTGTTTTACTTTAACATTCAAGGCTGGAATTTGTGTTTCATCTTAT
The DNA here is from genome assembly GCF_963924715.1 of Thunnus thynnus. Taxonomy (NCBI): domain Eukaryota; kingdom Metazoa; phylum Chordata; class Actinopteri; order Scombriformes; family Scombridae; genus Thunnus; species Thunnus thynnus. Next base: position 20,673,029 of record NC_089535.1, read on the forward strand.
ACTTAAAGTCAGACTTTTTCATACGCAATGGGTCGGTTCACCCGAATTGATAGCCATGCAGATACTTTCAGTGTTATGGCCCAGATTTTAAGATATCCAGATCTGAAAGTCTGCCACCACAGCAGTTCAGTGGAATCATATTTATGCTATTGTTATTGCAACTACCCTCTGATGAAAAACTAGTCCTATTAGAACTTGACATCAAGGTCTGTGGATTATCCTGAATAACGGGCACACCGGTAAGACATATTGCTGTTTTCAAATCTAATTGTTCAATGCTCATGAGCAGTACATAGAATTCCATTCACCTCCTTTCTTTTGGGAAGGGAAGCATTATCTGTCTCAATGATAGATATTTTAAAACCTGGGCAAAGAAAAACACAATTATCTGCATGGCAAGACATGATTAGGGGTAAGTGAGGAAGCAGATTTGATTATAATTTAGTTTCAGAGTGCTCAATCTAAACTTATCAAAGTGCCTTTAGTTGCCTAAACATAACTTTATGATGCTTCAGTTGCCTCAGGCAGACACTTGGAAAACATTACAATAAAACAATAACAATAAACGTTGGCAGATTACACTCCCTGATGAAGGCTTGATGGTAAAACGCTTCAAAGATGGTTTAAAATGTCTGATATGACCATGCCATGACAATAAAGCCATTTTAATTGTTTTAAAGGAGAGTGCCTTGGAGTTTTTTCTTGTATTTTTTTTTTTGTCTACATCCTTATCCTTATCCAAAGAGCACCTTAAACATACTCAATTTGAATCTAGGAAGCGCTCCTTCCTAAGCATTGTTTGATTTTGGCAGATATGTTCACAATGAAGCTTTTGCTGATATGATGGTAAAAATATACCCCAGGTGGCGAAGCATATTTAGCTAGTAAATAATGGTTGCATATGAATATAACTCTCAGAGAAATAGCTTGTCTGACCCTCACATCAACAGCAGTGTGCTCATGACAGTGTGTAATAAGTCATTATTAAGTCATGTTTCTAAAATGACTATTGATTTTTGTCACACAGCGAGAACGAGCTGCCAAGGGCCACAACAAAATGCACAGATAGAAATATGAATGAAGTTTCTATAAGGACAATCCCTGCAGACGATCAGTTATCACCACAGCTGATGATGAATCACATCGCTGTACTTTGATCACGTTGTGCTTAGTGATATTACCCTAGAGGTATTTTATTTTATTTTGTAGTCTCCTTGGCAGAAAAATCAATGCCTGTTTCAAATACTTAGAATGGATGAATTTGTCATAATGGATGATGCATAAGTTAAGATATTTAAGATCACATGTGTCAAACGTCTTTGTGCATTTTAACATCTGTCTGAAATAGAGGAAAAAGAAATTCTTGACTGCTTGACCTCATTTGATGCAGTGGCTGACTCTGGCTCTCATGTTGTTGCATTTTACTGCAGTCAAATTTTAATACGGTTATTAAATACATGCATGTATGTGTGTGTGTGCATGCGTGTGTGTCTGTGTGTCTGTGAACCCATTTAGCTCAGTGTCAAACCTTCTGAATGTGTACGTCGTAATACATTCAAGTCCATTAATGCCTGGGAATGAAACTGAATCCGAAAGAAGACACACATGCATGCACGCTCACACAAATACACACGCACACACACACGCTTGCTTGTGCATGCACACACACACACACACACACACACATACACATACACAGCGCTGTATGTCTCTGATAGCTTCTATTATCTAGGTCTCCCTCCTGGCTGCACATCAAACATGGATGAGCTCCAACCATAAAAGGCTCCATTTTCCTTTGATTTATACAAGGAATAAAAATTGGAAAGGTGAAAAGTCCAAACCATGCATATTTTATCAGCTCGCTGACACCAAAGGCAAGACGGAACAAATTTTAACATGGAGCAAAACTTAAAATAGACCATGATAGGACCAAATACAGGAACTGCAATACCGAACCTCCTGACCTCATTGGGCAAAAGCCTTCTAAACTGGTCCGGTACACACAGAAAACAAGTCTATAGTACCAGAAATAAGCACATTTCAACTATTTTACAAGCAAGTTTGACTTGACTAATAACTCAAATTATGACACATTACTTCTCTCTCAGCGAGTAAACTTGTGTTCCTTTTTTGTCTATTCAAACAGGGGGGAAAACACACTAAACGAAAGCCTAGACAGTGATGTAAACATGATATTTTATGTAAGGTGCATTTTTTTTTTTGGACACTGCAGAGATTGAGTGAACAGATACCTCTTCAGGATCAATAAACCAGTCCTCGGGGCCCAGTTTGTCTTATTCCCTGTTAAAAGACAGCAGTGATTACAGATCAGTACTCTGGCAATGAGAGGCTTTATCTATGTGTCCCCACAGTGTTTCCACTAATAGTTTCTATGGCAGCGAAGGAGGGGGTTGGGTGGTATGCGTGAGTGTGTGTGTGGTGTTCTTATTGTTCTTTTAATGCATTTCTCCAAATGTGCCAGCCAGCCATTGGTGGGTAAATGTAGGTGAAATAATGCAACACATCCTCATAATGAAACAACCACATATAGGTAGCCGTCTTGTACCTGCACTCCAGAACGACTCAAAGGAATGTTTCCATAATGGCCCATAGGAGCCTTTTCTTGCCGCCTCTATTGGCAGTAATCGTAAAAAATAATGATGTTTTATGGTGTGACAACGCTGTGGTTAAGGTCTGCTTAGGTTTAGGCACAAAAACCACTCGTTAAGGATTAGAGAAAGGTCATGGTTTGAGTTAAAATGATCACTTGAACATGGTGTGAGTTTAAGTTACTTTCTTAAAGGTATAATATGTAATTATTCCACATTAAAATGTCTAAAAACAACTAGACTTATGTTATATATTTTGTTGAGTTGTGTACTTACCTTATCCCAAATGTTTCCAACAATATTCAGAGAAATCTGCAGTTTAATCAAAGTAACGGACCATTTCATTTGGTCGGATGTCAATGGCGTCATACCTCCTCTACTAAAGAGTAAACACGCACAAGATGCATACGGCGGCGCTGTGTTTGTCCGCTACAATGGCGTCTACCAAAAAGTAACTTACACAGATACAACATAATACATCGGCATTGTCGTTGTTCCATAGAAACTATTATAAATTGACTTTTATTCAGTTTAAGCCACATTGTCATGATAAATTTAGGTCGATTTTAGCCGGTAGAAGGATTTTAGTCATTGGACGTCTGGATCTTCAGTTATCAGAGAAATAAACTAGGCAAACGTTAGCATCAGCTCAGCTAACAGCCCCTCCAGGAAGTCCGGTGGTCACCAAACATCGTCGGAGAAATATTGATTTGTATATGATTGTAATGATTTTAATCTGCGTGTACATTTGTTTTTGAAGAGGATGAGACCTCTGCGGATAATTCGGCTCCCGGGAGAAACCAACCGAACGTCTGGATCTTACATTATAAGAGAAATAAACCGAACAAGTGTTAGCAGCAGCTCGGCTAACAGCCCGTGCCGGACGTCCGGTTGTCACCGTACATCATCGGAGAAACACTGATTTTTAGGTAAAACAGCTTTAATTAGTATTTTAACAATTTTTAGCTGTGTGTATGTTTATATTTGGAGAGGAGGAGACCTCTGCGGATAATTCGGCTCCCGGGAGAAACCGGCCGAACGTCTGGATCTAAAGTTATAAGAGAAATAAACCGAACAAGTGTTAGCAGCAGCTCGGCTAACAGCCCGTGCCGGACGTCCGGTTGTCACCGTACATCGTCGGAGAAACACTGATTTTTAGGTAAAACAGCTTTAATTAGTATTTTAACAGTTTTAAGCTGTGTGTATGTTTATATTTGAAGAGGAGGAGACCTCTGCGGATAATTCGGCTCCCGGGAGAAACCGGCCGAAGGTCTGGATCTAAAGTTATAAGAGAAATAAACCGAACAAGTGTTAGCAGCAGCTCGGCTAACAGCCCGTACCGGACGTCCAGTGGTCGCCGTACATCGTCGGAGAAACACTGATTATTTTTTTTAGGTGAAACAGCTTTAATCAGTGTTTTTACCTGTAATCTCCGGGTCCGTTTGTTGTGGAGAGGAGGAGACCTCTGCGGGTAATTCGGCTCCCGGTAAAAACATCCCGAATGATTAACACTGGAGTAATCCTATCCCGGTGAAGCTGGTCATTTGACACATGGATGTATAAAGAGAACTGGATACAGCGTCGGAGAAGAGGCCCCGTTCATTCCTATGAAAGTTGCTCAGTGGCGCATGACGCAATAAAAAATCGACTTCCTGGTATGAAAGTGCCCGGATCTTCTGCATTGTGCAGCCCATAGAGCTTGCGCACTAGTGACTTTCGCTTGTTCTCTTCATACATCCATGTTTTAACAACAAAGACAACAACTCCCATGATCCCTTGCTACTTCACACCGCCATCACACTCCGTCTTTTGTTATTGTTTTGATTGAGAGACCCCTAGCGGCTGAAATTACATATTGTACGTTTAAAGTTACACAACCTTCATTGTCATGGCAACAGTGAACACCACGACAATTGTAGTTACGTTTTTTTTTTTTAAACTGTCCTGACTTGCAGTTATGAAACCTTACTCCTGCAGCTAGGTCCACTTCTGCCATCTATTTATCTATCCATCCATCCAACCCACCTCCTCCTAATAATTCCTTATTAGGAGGAGGTGGATTAAACCAAATTATCACTTTATACTGACATCATCTGAACTGCGTCACTTCCCCGGGTCATAATTACCATGGCTGCTAGATGGTGTAAGCGTAACTACAGGCTGTTTTTGCTTGCTGAATTTTCAACCCATACTGTTGTTTTTCTTGTAAGGACAGGCTGAATAATGAGTGACTAGCTGTAGATTATCACATTAAAACTGTAGCTTTTCACATATAAGAGTTCCTGTCCAATCTGAGTGTGATACTGTGTGATACTAAATGATAAATGGCACAAATTCAAAGCAAATTTAAAAACAATATATATTTGAAAATGAACTGAATGAATTTCTTGATATTTAAAACTCCAATTGAATTTTGATCATGAATTTCCAAAATGTTTATTAACTAAAGCTCTTGAAATGCGAAGTCTGTGACACCTTTTTTATCTATATGTTTAAATACATACACACAGATACCACTTACATACTTCACAACCCTTGCAGGCATATCCACCTGTCCTTTCTTTTTGTTAGTTACATCTCCAATCGTATCCACCTATTCTCCTCCCATTACAACCACTCATCTGAACTGTACATCCATCTGTGCCCCCTCCCTCCCTCCACCATGCTATTTCTATCCATAAATCGCTTCATACAAAGCCCCACACCCATCCCCACTTTTCCTCCCTCATCTCATCCTTCCTTCCTGTCCCCCTCTTGTTCCCACTCCCCATTTTCTCCCCTTCCCCTTTTTCTCCATCCATCCATCCTGTCTGAATAATGCAGTGGCCACGCAGCTGCACTGCCATTGTCCCTGCCTCAATGTTAATGTCGTGTCCTTGTCACAATTATTGGGTCACTATCATCCATCACAGTTAATCATTGTCATACAGATACATGGACAAACAAAACACATTACAGAGAACAAAGGTGCACACAAGTGGGGAAGAAAGGCGCTCATGGAGCACATGTAAGCAGAGACGCATCTTGCAGTTTGTGGAGCTTGTGTTAAATTAAATGATGCACTTTGAAAAGGCAAACACAACAGGCGGTTTATTTCAGCAGTGAAACAGATGTCACATGCAACATGTATAGATATAAATGTAAATAAATATGTTTGTATGCATGTTCAGGGATTCTTGTGAGCTGAACTATTGGAAACAAATTGTAGTCCTGTCAACATGAAATGTTAACTAAAAGGTGAACTATTGGACACTTTTTGTTGCCCAATAGCTCCCCAGAATACCTAAATTTCACCCCAACTCACTGTTACGCCATAAAATTCACCACAGTTTACATGAGTTACAAAACATTAACAGTGAGCTGGAAGAAATGTAATGTGTATATAAATGTAATTATATGATAGATGATATTCAATATCTAAACCCTTTAGGTAAAAGTGATCATTGTGTCTTGTTGTTTAAGGTGATTTGTTATACAAAAATGTTGAAAAATGAACTCATAAGAAAAAATTACAACAAGGCAAATTTTGAGAAAGCACATAGGGAATTGGAACACTTTGATTGGATACAGTACCTATCCAATTATGATGCTGACAATAAATCAAGACTAATCAAGCCTAAGTTGAATGAAGTAGAGGACGAGTTTGTACCAATCAGTAAAATCAGGCCTTTGAATAAAAACATAACTACCCCTTGGATAGTATTAGAAGAAGGAAAATTAAAGAAAAGAACAATCTTGCGAGAAAGGCAATAAGAAGTAAAAACCCAGAGGTACAACAGGACTATCAGAGTTAGAAACAGTTAGAATGAGAACACAATGTTTAGGAAAGATATATGAAGAAGACTTACCAAGACAATCTAAACAGAAACCAAAGGTTATCTGGAATAAATAAGAGGACAAAAATTAAAATGACAGTAGGAGACTTATATACCAGTCAGAATAATACTAACTCCAAAAACAGACAAAGATACAGAAAAGGGAGAAATATTGTTAGAATACTTCAGCAGTGGATTTGTGAATGAACCTGAAGGGCACATACCTGTATTGCCAAGATTAGAAGCAAATAGAATGTTTTATAATGATAACTACTGGGGATGCAAAACTGCTTCTACAGAATATTAACATCCATAAATCACTAGGGCTAGATGTGATACATCCTAGGTTTTTAAAGGAATTGGCTTGTGATTGCTGAACCTCTAACAGTATTATATAATCAATAGTTAGTAGAATCCGTTTTACCCTTTTTATATCTGGAAGATCGACTACACTTCAGCTTCTCGCAGTTCTTGATAAGTGGTCAGCAGCTTTGGAAAGAGGACAGTCAGTCGATTGCATATGTATGGTCTTCCAAAAAGCTTTTGATACAGTTCCTCATAAAAGACTACTGTCAAAATTAAAATCATATTGCACAGACAACGAGTTACAGACTGGATACAGGACTTTTTTCGTAATAGGAAACAGCAGGTGGTGGTAAATGGTGCCGCTTCAGGCTGGAAACCGGTGACATTTGGAGTTCCACAGGGATCTGTGCTAGGCCCTGTACTCTTTGTTGTCTATATAAATGATTTACCAAGTGTGATACAATCTGATACATATCTTTTTGCAAACAACATAAAAATATTTAGAATAATTACTAAGGACACTGACAGAGCCCATATGCAAGAAGATCTCCATAACATGAGTAATTGGTGTAATTGGTGGTTCCTGAAATTAAATTCAGAAAGATGTATTCCCAGTGTGTAAATGTTACACACTGGGAATACAAAAAACGTATTCATATGCTCATGGAACAAGCTTCCATAGGATGTAGTGCGGGCGCCTTAAGTTAACTATTTTGAAAATAGATGTAATAAATTCTAACAAAGGATATTTTATATAATTATAAAGCTGATTTGTGATTATTTGTGAAATTATTGTTATTTTAAACATGTATATTGTGGTATTGTTTGTTGTATGGTTTGTTTGTTTTGGATTGTAGAGTCTGGTGTGGAGGATTTATATCCTGCACCAGAAAATTTACAATACATGTCAATAAAGAAAAAGGAAATTGGTGGCTGCACTTAAACAAAATCAGGGAGAGTATCATTAAATGGTCAGTTCACCCAAATCAACAAAACACTTATTTTCTCAGCTAGTGACATCGAGTCATGCAGATAATGTTGGTTTTGTTTGCAAAGATTTTGCCACCCCAACACACTGAGTTTTTGTTTGTTTTTTGTACTCAAAGCTTAATAGCAACTGTCATTTGGGGCAGCTGACCCTTTGATTTATGAAAGTTTTTCTTCCAAATACACCTGTCACTTGATCTTCATTCCTCATTGATTTAATAACAACACAGATGATCATCTTGAATTTTGCCTCCATCACTACAATATTCCCTGGCTGATCACGCAAAACTATTTAAATGTCAGCAAATGTCTGTTTTCTGCAGGTGGTAAACAATCTTGACTAGTAGTCTAGTGGTCAGGTTATATGTTTTTGGCTTACTTTGGTGAGGAACTCGTGAGTCGCATGTGCTTTCACCAAGACTCTGACATTTGCACACAGAACCATATTCAAAAGCGGTTTGTAATAATGCTAAAGTCAGCTTTGTTGTAGAACGCATGGAACATGAAAACAGTCATATTCAGAGTTGCTGTCATGTTTTAATTTTTTATGAAATATGTGATCCTCCCTTTCCGCCTGGGTCACCTCTTTGTTCTTTGGCTTGGTGTCAGATTTGTGGATTTAACAAATGCCTGTGATGGAGAATGGTTCTTCTGTTGGATTATTTGTTTGATTGTCATCAAACAAACACTTTTCAGTGAAGGACTCAGTATATAGATTTGGACTGCCACTGATGTTAAGAATTTGTAGGGGTGGGGGTCTGAGGGAAAGGCTAATGTGGATTAGGTTAAATAGATCCATTAAAACATGAAAGGTTGTTGATAGCTGATGTGGGAGTATCAGACATCTCCTCTTAGAGACCAAAGCTTTAGGGTCTTGGGCCTTTATGTGTGTGTGTGTGTGTGAGCGTGTGTGTGTGAGTGTGTGTGTGCATGCTGCAAATGAATCGATAGTGATGAGAGCAGGCTGGTTTCTATTACCTTTTTAATTATCCTCCATCAAACAAACATGATAGCACCTTGAGATCACTTAGGCCACAGTCTCTCACACACACACACACAAACACACACACACACATAGAGTACATCAAAGTACGCGGTGACTTTTACTATCGTAAAAAATAAGACAGAATCAAGGACACCAAAGCAGATAAAAAACAAAAGTGCATTCACAAAAGAGCAAAGATAGCCAGTTCTTTGATTAACATTCTTCTCTGACCTTTAAGTAGAAAACAGAAAGTTCAAAAAGGTAACAAATGAGGACAATTAGGTAGGATAGTGTGTTTTCTCTCATTTAATTCCTTTCAAACAGTCAATTTTAATGTCATGGCTTAAGGAATTTTGTGTTGCCATTGACCTTGTGTGGCTTGAGTCACAAAGCCGTGTTTATGTCTGTTACGAAGCAACTGAGTAGTTGTTGTCTACTGTCAACATTTGACTAGTTATAAATAATAAAAACTCTCTGGTTGAAATCAAGATATTTATGCAGATAATGATTTGACAACATTGAGCCAAAACAAGCCATTTGGATCCTGCAGCAGGGAAAGAACAACATGGCCACAGTCTATGTAACTACATTTATATGCACACTAATATTCCATTATTAATCCAAATATGACAATATTCTGAATTTGATAAGGGTCATGTAAACAGCATATTAAGTTTGGGTATTCTGAATTAGGCCTTATCCCGAATGTAACATTTTCCGATTAAGACATTTGGGATATGCCTATATTAGTCAGGTTTTAGGAGTATTCTTGGACATGCATACAGCACATTCAGAATATGTGTCTCAATTGAGGTTTGTATCGCAGTTTGGAACACACAGCCTCTTGCCTGTTTGCTCTGTGCGTTGTAAACAAACCAACTAGCCAACAATTTGCAAGGCTGGGGTAGAGATGCATGCCCAAAGGAAAAGCCCACATTGGTTGGAAGGAGAAACACACTTACTTGTAAACATTTTGAAAGACTTGGATATCAACAGGTTTTTGGATATGCACAAACATTTCAACGCCGACCTTTTCAAGAAGGTGGTTGAACAAGTGAAAGAGGCTGTGTTCACATGGTCCACCACCAGTGGAAAACTTTGAAATCATTCTAATTTGACTGGAATATTAGTGGAATATTTATTTTCATTAGCCATGCAAACAGCTTAGTAGGAATATTGTCCTTTTCGGGATAAGGACGAACACTGGAATATTTTGTGGATGTAAACGTAGTCACTGTATGACAGACAGCTATGAGAAGTGTGTGTGTCTGCTAGTGTCTGATTAGGCTGGAGTACTCATCCTCTCTCTCTCTTTCTCTCTCTCTCTCTCTCTCTCTCTCTCTCTCTGATTACATAACAGGTGATTGGCAGCGATATCTGTGGGTGAATGTGTGTGTGTGTGTGTGTGTGTGTGTGTGTGTGTGTGTGTGTGTGTGTGTGTGTGTGTGTGTGTGTGTGTGTGTGTGTGTGTGTGAGTGTGTGTGTGTGTACAGTATGCACATGCAGGCAAGAGAAAGTTTGTGTATTGTGTGACTCAGTGCATATGTGTGACCCAGAAACGTTGAACAGTCTCTCAAGGCTTCATTAGGGCATAAACTGAAAGTTCAGAATCTATAACCTTCAGATGATCACCACTCTCCCTCTCTGAGACTGTGTGTCTGTGTGTGTGTGTGTGTGTGTCTTTTTTTGTGTAGTAGTTTTGCTCACTTATTCGTCTCTTCTCATATATACTCATACTGAGCTTCTCGCAGTTGTCTTCCTCTCTTTGTCATTCTCTGTTGCAAAGTATAAGAGTCGCTGCCTCAGAAAAGATTTTTCCCAACTTTGAATTCCCATTTCCAAAGTTTTCTTTAATGATATCCTCAGAAATCCTTTTTAATCATCTAAACGTTCTTTTTGAGAAGTCACGTGTTTCCATCATTTTGGTAAGGCGGATTGTTTTAATGCTACACTCATCGGCAGCGTTATAACATTGCATCATTTGATGCTTTCAGCATACAACAGATGCGCAATACAGATACTAGAAAAAGGAAGGGCACAGTAGCTGGAACGTGCCAGTTTGGGGACTGAACATGCTGCTTTTCTGGAGAGTTGACGCCATTGAAGCTTGGAAGTAGGACAGTGGCATTTCCTGACACGAGCTGCTGCCAGTCAAGACATTGCTAGTGACACCCGTCATACAACACCAGTATGTGTCACCCGTGGGCCACCATTGCTACAGAGAAGAAGGCAGTTAGAGGTGCAAATTGGGAATGTTTTGCTGTTGTAAATGGGAAAAAAACACTAAGCCACAGCTGCTGAATTGATCCAAAACTGAAGCAAAGTAGGGATTTCTGGCACCAATTCACCTACTCCCAAGGTGCATGGGGAAGGGAAATGGTACTGAGAGGTCAAAACTCCAGCAGCACATTATTAAGTGTTTCAGCTTCATTAGGGTCATCATTATTCAAAATTTGCCTCATCTAAATTTGACCCAGTATCTGAAAGTGAACTGATTTTAACTTCTGAATGTTTTATCAGGTACATTTAGCTTCCGCGCAACGCTATCGGTGCATACAACAGAACTGGATGATATCATGATTGGATGTTTCTTTCCTAAATACATCTTGGGAGTCGTAGTTGCACTTCCCTCCTTACATTTTATGTACACACACTCTTGTAATGTTGACTTTTTTTTTTATCTCAGAACCAGATACATTCTAATACATTTGCTCCTCTTTTGCACTGAAGATCCAACCAGAGGAATTTCATGCCCTCCAAGCTTTGAAAGTGCACCCCCTGCCAGTCGCCTGACACTGTAATGCGAACAGGACTTTTTTTCTACTGGAACTCTAGATGCCTGAAATAACTCCTCCTACTTTTGCAACTCTATAATACAGATAAGGAAGGCAGTGCAGGAGAGTTATCAGTTCCAGGTCCTACACACAGGACCACTGCAGCATTTTACTACCTCTCTCTCACTCGCCCTTCGCTTTTTATTCTCTCCTGCGCCGAGTCCCGCCTCATCACCTCTCTTTCTCTCTTCCCACTCCTCTGGTGTTCTCTCATCTTTCTCCCCCCTGCTGCATCCTCTCCTCCTCTCCAGCTCCCCCCTCCCTCTCTTCCCCTCCTCCCCACATGTCTGTCTGTTCGAAACTGGAGCAACGTCTTAATCGAGGCTCGGAGACGTGACAGGAATATCTAAGCAAGCTCTGCAGTACAGACACAAACACACACACACACACACAAACACACACACACACACACAGAAACACACACATTCTGCTTGGCAGCCAATTAACAGCCTGCAATCCAGCGCCAAAGGAATAACTGCATGTTGATGAGCTGGCGGCTCTACGTGTGTGTGTGTGTGTCTATATGTGCGTGTGTGTTTGTGATGAGCTGGTGGCCGTCAGAACCACTTACACAGATAGAAGAATATCTCTTTTATGTGTTCAGGGGAAAGAGGGGGATTATAGCGCATTAAAAACCATCTCCGTGAGGGACAAACTAAGACAGGAACAAGGAAGTAGGAGTTTGCACCCGAGATTCTCTTTGTGTGTGTGCGTTTGATGCTGTCCCTGCAGCTTCAATGTATGTGTGTGTGCATACACGCAGCATTAGGAAAACAATGCAGATGATTTATATGGAGCTGAGCCTTGCTTTCTCCTCCTTATCCTCCTCCTCATCCTTCCTCTATTTTCGTTACCTTTTGTTCTCATCCTCCTCCTCACTTCTATCCTGCCTTCACTTTGGGGAGTTCATCCAAAGGTGAACGCCTGGCAAAAAAAGTATCTCTCCCCCCCTCAAAAAAACCTCATATATTCTCTTTATGTGTCAAAAATATTGACACCAGCCTTGACACAATATCCCCGAGCAGCAAAGCGCTGTGTGTGCCAGGTTTCATCATCCGTTCTGTCTTTTTTCTTTTTTTTTTGGAGAGATAGAATATGTTGAGAAGCTTCTGTGTTGTTGTTGTTGCCCTACTTGTCTGCACAGCCCTCCATATCAGGAATAAATAAATGAAATACTGGCGGATGAAAAGTTTAAACTGCTTACTGAAGTTCTATCACAATTACAGCATATTATAACTTCAATAATTAATTGATAATAAGTCTTTTTCCATTGAATTCTGTCTTAAAACATGAAACAGGTGAAGTTCTCTTTAATGAAATTTGCATTTATTTATCCAGATTATGTCTGTCACATTAATGATCTCATTCCACAAGAGAGATCTGATGTGGACAGCACACATTGCATTATGATCACTTTATCTATAGCATCAGTATGTTGTTCCTTTTTGATTAAAACTGAAATCAGTATGTGTCACAATAATAATAATATGCTGTATGGAGAGAGCAAATGAACAGTTACCACATTAATTAGAAGCCCTGCATAATCTGAAGTAAAAATGTATGGTGATGCTTTTTCATGTGTGTTAGTGGTTTAGTTTTGTCTATTGTTAAACTAGGATGACTACTGGCAAAGTGCTGAGATAGCAGGAATGTTCCTGTGGTTCGGAGAATTGTATTGGTACATTTTTTTTGGAAGAAAAGACTCCCATCTAGTGGGAAGATGTGCAAATGACAGGATAGGAGAAAAGCATCAAAAGTTTGGAGATGTTAAACAACATTGTATTTCATTTGGGAAAGTTAAAAGACTCATCATCCACTGAAGATGCTGTACTCTCGTTTTTTCCATTTTTATTCTCAAATGTACCTGCTGGAAGGGTAAGTATTAAGCAGTATTCACTAAATTTCAGTTCTAATAGGTGCAACTATGATAGAAATAAAATTAAAGATTATTGACTGATATCCTTTGCTGTTTCCTACATTTCTTAAATTTCCCATTTGTTTGTTTTGTCAAAAGAACACAATGACTAACCTTTTTATTATCTTCCATCTCTGATGTTTTACAGTCAATTTTGAAAGATTGTAGTTTGTCTTTATCTGTGGAATGTAATGTTTTGGCAAAAAACACACACATTAAAATACACAACTGAGGGCTGATTCTGACAATGATTTGTAAATCAGCAAATGAGTCGAGTAGGCTTTTTTAAAAAAAAAATCTTAACAGAAAAGTTCCTGAAGACACACTCAAAAGAAATAGCATAATGCACTGGTCGCTTTATTTGAGTACAGACTGTTCTTCATCAGTTTATAGTTTAAAAGTTATAATTTCTTGTTGGATTGGTTGATTTGACTCAAACGCATTGTGCAAATTGATTCTATTGCATGTCAAATCTTCTGTAAAGATACAGGTAAGTACAAGATTATTTCAAACAGCCGGAAAGTGAGATTGAGTCTGTAACATCAGCGCTCCTGAGTAACAGCTCCACCCAGTGGAGAACTGTTGTAATGGCAGGAAAGTTCCTGAAGACTCTGGACCTCCTCCGTTAGAAGCAACACAGAAGAGAACAGATATTTTAACAGTGTTTCATCCCACAACAAGAGGACTCACCACTAAACACACACTGAAAATGCTGTGCTCTTATGGATTCCAGTCTGCCCTCAGTCCATTCAGGCAATTGTACCGTTCTGTCCAGTCTCCTACCAGCTGGAGAAAGAGGGAGGGGACTTTGGCCTGACTCTGGACACTAAAGGCTTTCCCCAGCCTAATTTAAATTAATTTATCAAATCTGTTAAGGGATTACTCCAGTGATTTAATATTGCACTTCCATAAACTTGGCTAGACTCCTGACCTTGAGTCTCTTGTGTGGGTCAATCCCCAAAGTCTCTAGATCTTTCCATAATGCAAATCAGCAGCATCTCTCATTAACCATAATGAAATCATCAGGGTTTTTTTCAGTCTTTTGGAAAGCTTGCTTCAGAGTCACATAAGACATTAAACTGTTTTGACAGGGAAACTAGTACTCTTCATGACAAGTAAACTGAACTTCAGGTGTGAAATCGGTGGAATGGTCCTTTAAGTTTTTGATCACACAACTATGAGACTGATCCACTTTTCTTTTAAATATCTACAGCCTGACATTCTTTGGCTGGGGATATTAAAGATGAATTAGATCAGATCAAACTCCTGTCTGAGCTCCTGGTGTCTGTAAGAGTAGGAGCCTTTCCTGTCCTCCTGCTTCTCCTCTGTCTACCCGCTGACTGTCAGCTTCCTGCTGATCTGCCTGACAGATGGCTCCTTTGAGGAAAAGCCCTGAGTGTCCAGCATCAGGCCAAGGTGCTGTCCCTCTTTCTAGTTGTGTGGCCACGGAATAATATTGTTTTTCAAAAGGCTTGGTAGTTCTACAAAGAACCATAACCAGATCATCTCTTTATTTAGTGAATTGTTCTTCAGGTTTCTGAAGTAGGTTCTTTGTAATATGAAAAGGTTTTTTATTCTTATTTCAGTTATTTGATGCTAGGTGATGGCATAAAATACTTTTAAAAAAAAAACATAATCTCCATTGTTTGAGGTGGTTGGCTACTAACTGACTTTGGAAATTGTTGATTAGCAAATGCTAGGATAATTACAAAAAAACAAATAAATACAAGAAATCTCCCAACAAAAATAAATACTGAGTAGGAATTTGTGACAATTGCTAACTCCACCATTTTTGACCTACTTGTTTTCTATCTTTCAGCTAAACTGATGATTATTACAAAGATTATATTCTCCTTTGAAATAAATAAAAATCTGATTAAATCTCTCTTGAAATAAATAGATCAAAGTAAAACAAGTTAAAGACATTTTAGTGTCAGCTGATGTTGTTATATAGAACATAAAAGAAGGATTAAATAATAATCCTGCATCCAATCTGCAATCTAACTTAGAATTAAACTATGCAGAGATATTTATGTTTTTTCTCTCCAATGTTCTCCTTTTTGGGGTGTTGCAAATCTAGATGAAGTCTGCTATAATAGAGCCGTTTCTTAACTTCTCTTTGCTCTGAATAATATAACCAACTCAAAGTGTAACTGCACTCCCAGGTCTGAGCCTAACTCCACCCACTGCATAATTTTGGAAAATGTTAAAAAAAAAAGTGAGCAATGGGCTGAGGGGAGAAGAGAGGAGATGGCAGCTGTGTGAGGCAGGAGGGCAGAAGTTGCTCAACGACATATATTAATAATGCCAGGAAGACAAACAGTGCAATGACATTTAAATTGAAATTGAAGACATTTCGCATGTCATCCTGTAGCTCTTTAACCCTCCAGTGGTCTGTTCCTGTAGTTATCGGCTGGTAAAATCTTTTTATAAATCATTAAATCGTGGTACAACCAGGGCCGTTACTGAACCACAGTCTGACCACAGCTCTGCTGCGCAGCAGACAGGTCCTGTCAGCTGAAGCAGTCCACTGTGGAGCAGCCAGTTTTGGCAGAGCTCTGGTTATATGGCAATTCAACGTTTTTAAACAAGATTTTACTAGCTGATAACTGCAGGAACAGACAGCCAGAGAGTTGAAGAACTGAAGAGTTGAAGAACTGCAGGGCAAGGGTTTCTGTTGTTTAAGTTGGGCGTTATCATTCTACCATATATTTCATGACGTAGAGAACTCCCAAATGGTCGACTCTACATCAGCATTGGCCCCGCCTTTTCAAGGAGGATTTTAAACAGCAGGGTTACGTACTCATAATAAATCTTTATATACAGACAACAGTCAGGAGCGACAACAGTTGCCATCATCCACCAGCTGTTGCAAGATGAGAGAAGAAGATCTTCCAGAAGGCAGATGTTTGTTGGTTTTTTTTTTTTCTTATCTTATTATCAAAAATACAAAAATACATTTCTTGTGTACAGACCACATCAGTACACTGTTTGCATAGTGATCCTTCTGTACAAGTGGAGATGAGCCATTTTTTAGACATGCCATTGAAAAGATCCATTTATAAAGACCACTTGTTATGCTGCAATTCAAAAAGGTTTTCGTTCCAGCTTCACTATTCACATCAAATAGCCTAGGTTATATTGTCATTCGCTAAATTTCACATGTAAATGGCAATACAATGGCACAGTAACACTGCAAGTATTACTGAGAGCCTGTTGTGCATTAATAGAATTTATCTAAACAATAAATGTGTTTACGTTTTCCTTTATACATTTGTAGTCAGAAGTATAGTTAGCTCATGCCACTAACTGGGATATAACAACCAGAGGCTATGAACATCCTTGTCTCTGGAGATATGAAGGATACACAAAGGGACTGTCAAACTTTTTAAAAATGTATTAATGTTCCATTGGAAATAAACAACTTACAGAAGTTCCTGTCCAAACCAGTTTTCAAATAAAAAATTACACTACTTTCAAACATATAGGTAGACCAATATGACATATACATATATTATAATACTAAAATTACTCCCAAGCCTCTTTGGTTGCATTTCTTTTCTTTGTAAACATCTTCTCCTTTTGCATTCTTTTGTTAATAAGTTGCTTGGTTTTAGCAACAGTCCCTGTAAATACACACTTTACAATCAAATGAACACATCTACCGTTTTCTAGACTAGAGAATGGTATATTTGATCTAAATACAATGTAACCTTTACATTTTTAACGTCTGTGTGGCAATATTAAATGTCTATGTTAGTTTGAGCAGTTTACTAGTAAATGTTTGTACAGGTCGCACGGAACTTAACATTTGTACAGAGCGTCTTCCATGACAAACAAAATAGGCGTTGCACATGTTCATTAGGTCAGCATTGATGCAGACTTGCTTGTGGAGGGTTTTATAACCCACTTCCTCTCCCCACTAGTTGGTTTGGGATGGCACTTAATATGGCGGACCCTTCCAATGGAGGTCTCACATCTGTTAAATAGGGACACATGACATTTATTATATTTAGAACATTTCTTTACTCTCTAGTCTGCATGCACAAACACATCGCTGGTAATATACATATATGAATGAGGAGGGTCCAGTTAACTCACTTCTAAATTGAGCTTCAGCCAACACACTTTTAAACGAGCAACTTTTACTTTGAAGGCAAGCTGTCTCTGTTTCCAGTGCTCAACTTCCTGTTTCAATTTCAAATCACAGTCACATGACTTGATTCGAGTCATACTCCAGTCGCAAATTTGAGGACTTGAGACTTGAATAACATTGATAAAAGACTCGACTTTGTATTCATAACTTGAGACTTGACTTAGACTTGAGACAAATGACTTGAAAGGACTTGACTTTTTTTAGTTAAATATTTGCCTTTTTCTAAGTTACATATTGAGAAGTTATGTTTTATTTTGAAACATGATTGGATGATTTCTAGTGAAATGCCCGTGGCAGACCAGCAGAGGCCAACACAGGAGGCAGCTATCATGGAAGGGGTTAGACCAAAAATAATACAATTTGGAGTCAAGAATTATGTTGTCGATGACGGTAGTAATTTTCTCTTTTAAAGTACAGACTACAGTGTCAGTTAATAAATGCTGCAGCTTAAGGGTTAGCTCTGAAGTTAGCAACAATGCTAAACAGAGAAATAGAGAACAGAGAAATGTGAGGCTGCTATTTTTCAAATTGTGACCAATTGTTTCACATGCTGCCATCTGACATTGGAACAGATTTTGTTTTCATGTATGAAAATTTCACTGCATTTTAAAACAGCCAATTCACAGAAATTCAACCTCAATATGTTAGGGTGTCCATTATTGAACATCACAGCTTTTTGTCAATAGTGGACAACAAGTACAAATCCATTCTCCTGTTAGCTTAACAACAGTCCTTCAGGGCTGCTACAACAAGCAAACTGTTGCACTGGCTAATGGAAGCAGCTATCTACTGCTCGATAAAAGAAGTGAAATGTAACTGCTAAATCTGAAAAAAGGAAATTTGGACTATCAGCTTTACCACATAGAGTTGTAGAGATTTGAAGATGAAATTTGGAAACTGTCACTGGACCAATGTGATGTCAATATTGTATTCTGGTTGTTGATTGGTTAGGGAGGATGTCCTCCCTTGGAGCATCATTTTACGTATTTTTGCCAATCATAGATTAGCATGAAAAAAATGAAGTACATTAAATTGATATAAGAGATCCCACCCTGAGGAGGACAGCAGGAGGCCATCCTCCTCTGCCTGCCCCCACCACCACTTACACACACTACCCTTTCCCCTCTTGCCTGCCCTGCAGGTGTCGCTGTTGAAGCATTTTGATCAGAATTTTAGTAATGGATTTTTTCCAAAGAAGACAAAAAAAATATTTTGCAAATGATGCTGAGATTTGGTAATGGTTTATTTCAAGCAATTATTCTTTTTTATATTATGATCATCTCCCTCTTGCCTCTCAAAAATAGGGGCATAACAACCTCCTCTGCCTCTATGGACGAGTCTCCTCTGCTGTAGACATATGGTCAGAATGCAAGATGAGAGGCTTTCTTGGAGTCACAGCACACTGGATCAGCATTGAAGATGACAGTCTTCAGTTGAAATCCCAGTTGCCTGCATGCAACTGCTTCAAAGGTTCCCATACAGGAGAGAGAATTTGTGAAGAGTTTGAGCAAATATGAAGAATACCAAGAAAAAGGTTGACTACATCATCTGTGACAACACTGCAAACATGAAAAAAGCATTCACTATATGTTTTCCAGGACAGGGAGGTGAAGATGACCTTCATGATTCTGACATTTGGAACGACCTAACAGTGGAAGAGCAAGAGAGGATTGAAAATTCCTTGCAAGCTAAAAACCAGACAAGACTTCAATGTTTTGCACATACTCTTCAATTGGTTAAAGGAGATGGCCTTAAAGAGACTACATAAGTCAGTGCAGCTCTCGCCAAAGCTTCCAGGTTGAGCTCCTTGCTCCACACAAGCACCTCTTTCAAGGACAAATTTGAGAATCCCTGCCTCTGTTACCACATTCTGGAATTCCGCACTGAGGCAACTTAAAATCAGTGCTCAACTGTGACCACTTAAAACTGCCTACAGTTCTTGAATATGAGGGACACAAAGAGACAGTATTACAGCTAGAGAGTGGAATCAGGTTAGGGAACTAGTGGATGTCCTTCAACCTTTTTGAAAAGCCACAGACCTAACACAAGGAGAAAAAATTGTCTTATCTTACAACTGTAAACATTCATAATTCATTTAGTTTGAGGCTGAAACAGCTAGAGTAGTCCAGGGAATAATTGAGAAAGCTTTTAGTGAGATCACAGAGCCTCTTTTGCAGGATGTAGCAGATTCAGAGTATGAGCTGCTGCAGTCTGAATCCTCTTTTGACATTGAGGTTGTGTCAAAAGACATCACTGAACTCATCACCAGTGAGGAAAAGACTTCAGCTCCAGAATCCAAAGAGAAGCTCAGATGGTCTCATAAAGTAGTATGCAGCATTAAAAGGGCCTTCTTTGTGAGGCTCCTTGCCAAAATGTCATTACATTGCATCATGACACAACTGAAGAGCAAATTTCACCACGAGTTCAAAGCTGAAAGCAGCCAGTCGATGCAGTCTCTCATCGATGGTTTACACTCTCTGCTTAAGGTGGAAGATTGGGGCAAGCAGAGAGACGATAAGGTGAGAATGAGCTTTGCGTATTTCCCAGATATAAAAATCTTTCTGGGAATAACGTTGTGGTTGTCACCAATGAACTCACCAAAATGGTTTACTACTACATCAACTATGGGACCATGATGCCAGAGATCATCCCAGAAGCCATCAGGAGGAAAGCAGCGGCTGTTCCTTGGGTTGATGCTGCCATGTATGATGACATACAGAAGAAAGTGCGTTGCTTCCTAGCTCTGATCAACTGGTGGCAGAAAACCCAGGCTGCCAGCCACTCCAACAGACTCACACTGGCTTTACAAGACACTGAGTCGGTGGCACAGTGTCCCTTAGCAGAGGTCAATGCAGAGGAGCATGCACAGGAAGTTGCAGCACAGCGGGACAGTAACAAGTTGTCAGTCAGGTTCCTCGTGGACAAGCTGGTTTCTTGGCTGTACAACAAAACCAAGCTGAGCTGCACTATGACACAGCCAGCAGTCATCATTCAGTGTCTCTTCCAGGGGATATGTGCCGAAGTTGAGGGAGCAGAATTAAGAATAACCCCAGAAACGTTGAAAGACCTTGACGAGGCAGTGTTCAAAGACCTGGTGAAGGTGTGGGGCTGTGCAATGTATGTGCTGATTTCGATCAATTTAGGGGAGCCAGTGATCGAAAAATTCATCACTGACTGTTTCTACCGCCACCTTATTGAGAAGAAACTGAGTGCCATCTCCAGGTTCTTCTCATCATTGGGAAAAGCCCTCTCCAAGCCCTTCCGACGAGTGAAGGTCAGGGTTATTTAGGGGAGGATTATTTTAGGGGGTTTAGGGGGTTATTTAAGCCTAAGCCTAAGCTCTCAGGGTCATCTCAGGGGTCAACAGTAGTTCTTCATCTGAGGGACTCTCCTTCGGATGTACAACTACTGATGGGGTTAATTAGGGGATGGGTAGCCTTCATCTTGAAGGGAAAAAGTGAGCTCGTGGTTTACTTTTTTCCTTCAACATGAACGCAGCAAAGAGCTTCAGTCCTGCCCTGGATGGACAGGACTCATGCAGGACTTGAGCTCTCAGGGTCACTTCAGTGGTCAACAATGTTTCCTCACTGCTAGAAGGCGAGGTCTGAGTCCCCATTGTAAGTCTTTCTGAGCCTGTGTGTTGTCTACTGAGGTGGCATGGGTTTACCCTGGGTTCTATGGTTTCCTCCCACTTTTCTTCAAAACAATTCATCAATTGGACACTCTAAATTGCCCCCAACAAGCTAATTGGTTTCATAAAAATGGAAAAATTCATTAATAAGTGTCTAAATTCTAATATCTGCTTCAAAATCATTCTTTTCATCATTTGATTCAGTTTCACTCAGGCCAAACTTGTGTAGAAAATACTTGTGTGTGTGTACTAACTTTGTGTGTGAAAAAATGTTAAGACCTTGCAGTATGCCATGCTATTGAGAGTCCAGTAAATTTGTATCTGTATAAGATATATCTTGCTTTTAATTCACAATATGATTGAATTAAAAGTTGCTTATACCTACATACAGGGGATTTTCTGCTACGCTTTCTAATGGGAATTCCCTGTCTGTTAGGAGAAGTGAAAGAACAGAGTGAAGGGTGTAGTAGCCAATAAACATCCACTAGATGTCATATTTAGACCAGTAAACAGCTCTGATGGTTACTGTCATGAGAGCTCCAAACTGTTGCTCTGTCCTCATATGCCATATGGAAAGTTCCTCACACATATCATCAAGTTGGTAAATGGGCAATGGATATTCTCTTGGGTCATTTTAGATTTTATTTTTTTTTAAGCAGGTATGTGAAGTTTGTTCTGTATTGATGACAATCAGTCCACAAATTGTCTCCAGTCTGCAGTGATGACAGGCTTCTCTAAAACACATGTGCACTGTACTGTACCGTAAGACATATTATCTATCTATCTATCTATCTATCTATCTATATATATATGTCGTCTGTTTTTCTGCATCTAACCACCCATCAAATATAAGTAAATAAGTGCAAGGTAAGTGAAGGAATTATGATTTGTTATTCTGTTTATGACAAAGAGAAAGTGTTGCCTCTATGTCCACCATTTTGATGTAAAAACATTCTTTTAAACATAAGCAAATATAATGATGATATTTTTTGTGAAATCACAGAAAACTTTCTTTAGTTACAGTAAACACTGCTGCAATAGATGTTTGAATTGTTGAACTGCTCACAGCTCATAGACTCATGAAACCAGCAATGAGGGATCACAAGAAGATATTCACTTTAAGGAGCCACAACCCAAAAGTGGTCTGGAACAACTGAAATAGAATATTGAAATACAACTCAACTCTCCTGGGACCCAAATCAGTCTGTCATCACCAAGTCACAAAAAAACAATATTAGTTGAAGTATTAACATTGCACAATGAAGCAGCATTAATGATCTTGCCCACCCATTTTTTTCTCTCTTTTTCTTTCTCTAAGTTGTTTACAAGTTAATGTCAGCCATTATAACACGGGTGCCTGGTCTCTCCCTGGCTCCCGTCTGGCTGTCAGGGCTTTTCTTTCCCAAGAATAGACGGATTGTCCCGTAAACGTGGCAACACAGGGGCGGAGGAAGAGAGAGATTTTGGGACTCATTCAGCTTTTGTTTTATTTCTGTTTGTGGAGCTGCTCTTTGTTTTTTCTGTGCAGTGTTGACAGAAGGCTTGTTCACTGTATCTTTAAATATTAGCAGGTGCCCTTCTTTCTACTCTTCATTCCTCCACTCCTCTCTAAGTTGAATTCATGCTTTCATCTCCTATTCTCTCCTCTCCTGTTATATCATTTCCTTCTCCTCCCTCAGACTTTTCTAACTCCTCTCATCTTTTTGCCACTTCCATCCTATCAAGTCTCCTCCTCTCCTCTCCCTCTGTGACAACTTGGCTGGACGTCGCCATGACATCCAGATTTACTCAGTATCCTTTGCTTTCATCTCTTCACTTCTCCTCCAAGGTGCTGAGTTTCATTTGGACGTAGGCAACACATGGGAACATTTACCAACTCTTTCATTTCTTCTTTCCTCCTGGGCCATTTTCCTCCCATCCCCCCATCCTCCTATCATCCTTCTCTTGCTTTAAAATTTTCACCTTCCCCGCTCACATCCACACACTCCACATTTTCCCCTCCCAACCCTTCCACTCATTTACCCGTCATCTCAGACAATTTAATTGACTCTTAATCAACAGGGTGTGTTTGAAGCACATGGCTTTTATTGCCATTACAAAACCCCATGATTCAAACTTGTGTGTGTATGTGTGTAGCTGTCTACGTCTGTTTATGTTGAAAGTGATACGGATACTACAGCAAAAAGATGCCATGCAGCATGAATGCAATATGGTACCTCGTCAAATTTGATAGGAAAAAGTTTAACTAATCAGAATTTCACTCAACTTAAGTTTCAGCTCCTCAAACAGACTTTGCTGAAGAAATATAGTTTTTCTAAATATGAGTAAAGTTGTGTTTTCTTGATGCATTTACAGAGGTTGGATTTGCCTAAACTTCTTGGAAG
Organism: Thunnus thynnus; assembly: GCF_963924715.1. NCBI lineage: Eukaryota > Metazoa > Chordata > Actinopteri > Scombriformes > Scombridae > Thunnus > Thunnus thynnus. Next base: position 20,696,651 of record NC_089535.1, read on the forward strand.
CATGCAGGAAAACACAAACACACAACCTCTGACACCAGGTCTTTCCCATTTGACGACCAGCATCACACCTAATAAAACAGTCAGTATGGATGTGTTACAGACAGTGAATAATAAAAATGTTATTCAAATATAAGGTTGAGTTTTCTGATAGTACCAGCCTTAATTGCATTGCAATTTGTTTTATTCTATTTCCTGTTTAGCAATTTATTAACCAATTAAGCATTACTATCAAAGCATATTGAATTAGTCTTTACATTTAACATATTATGTTTTAAAGGATAGATTCACAATTTTTCAAGTCTGTCCTAAAACAATAGTCAAGTGCCCATAACAATGACAAAAAAAACCTAGCCTCCCTTGTGTACAAAAATGTATTTAAAAGTTTATCTGAAGCTAATTTGAATCTTCAGCCATACAAAGTAGTCAAATCAAGTCAATATCTTTCAAAGTCAATATCTTTCAAAGCAGCTCAACAGGAAAACATTGTCCTCTGAGACACAAAAAGGGAATTTTTATTTAAAAAGACTAACTCTGGAAGATATCCACTTGTTCTGACTAATTTGGATGGCAGAAGCTTCATACTATCTTAAGATGAACTTATAAATACATATTTGCACAGGAGAGCTGTGTCCCCCATCACTTACACTGTAAGTGCATTTGGAGGGGATCTTCTAATTGTCAGTATGAACAGGAGGAATAATCACAGCAAGCAAAACCATTTTCATTGGTCCTCATTCACACAAAAATCTGTGCAAATGTTACACGCACAAATCCAGGATTCATCAATATTTTCTTACTTCAATTTGTTCTTATTCTGCATACGCTCAACTGATGGAGGCCCGACTGTCTTAGAAAATGTGAACACACACCTTTTAACTAAATGCAGAGCATACTGTATTAAAACCGCATTCATTAAAAAGGCATTAATAGACAACAATATTTTATTTACAAATGCATTGGCCAAATGCATTTGATAACCATAAAATTAAAATAATTAATTAAAATATTACATATAATAATTCAAATGATTATATTAAAATTATTATTAAAATATATAATAATTAAAATATTTAACTATAAAAACTGAGTGTCCCAGCTTATAAGTTTTTTTCTAGTTAATTTCTAGTGTCATGAAAGCCAATGTTAATGTAGCCAATGTTAATTGGTAGCCAGCCGATTAATTGATAGCCTTTTAAAAGACATGCAGGGTATATAAAAGATTCTGATTTACCTACAAGCAAGTGTTAAGTGTGTTAACACTCTATTTTGTTTATGCTAAACTATTATATTGTTTCGGTGACCAGGGATATGGCCTAAAAACATGGCTGATGACCCCGTTTGCCAATCCCATAACCCCTCAAGAGGTGCGCTACAACCATGTCTATACCCACACACGTGCCGTAATAGAATGCACCTTTGGGCTTCTCAAGGGCCGTTGGATCTGTTTGGACACAGCCAGGGCAAGCTCCTTCATACCCTTGAGAAGGTGTTCAGGATCATTCTGGCATGCTGTGTCTTTCACAACATTGCAATGGCTCATGGCATTCCTCTACCACCTGGAACAGAGCCGCAACTAGACCGCAGGCCACATGATGCACAACCAAATGTGGAACCTCCCAGCAGGCCTGCAGTTCAGGCTCGCCATGACTTAATGTACCATCTCTAATGATGTTAAGTTAAATGCCTAATTTTAAAATGGCAAACTGAATAAAAAAAAATGTAAAACTGTACATTTATCTGAAGCAAATGAAACACATAACACTTCAAAATATGCACCTATTTATTAGTGAGGACATCCAATAATTGCTTCAATGGTTCATTCATGTCTTTTATGCCTGTCACTATGTCCTTCATGGCATCCAGGAGAGCCAGTCAGTTGTGGACAACCTCGTTGGTCAGGATGCAGGCATGCTGACGAGATTCCTGGAGCGTGCTTTGGGAAGTGGACCATGTTACTGGCAGCTGGGAGTGAGAGGTCGACGGCACGTCATCCTCCACTCCACCATCATCTGGGCCTCCAATTCAAATTTGAAGTTGTTTGCATTGCTATTTTCATTTGGATAAAAGTGTGCCTTTTCTGGCTTCCACCTCGAACACTATTGTCTCGATTTCTTCAGTCATGAAATTCTTTTCCTTTTTTGTTTTAGGGGCCATGCTTCTTTCTTGCAGCAAATTCACCGCTTTCTCCCTGGTGCACCTCTTGGCAAACATATGTGCTTGTTTATGCTGATTGCAAATAGCTGCCATGTGCCTATCAACTAAGAATGATTTTGATTCACTAACATACGCACGATGGTAAGAACAAAATTGGTCGGTGCGGACTTATTTTATGAGCACAGTAACAACATTTCTACACACATACTAGTGAATCAGGCCCAATGTTCAAATGGGTACCTGACTATTGTTTTAAGACGGACTTGAAAAATTGTGACCCTCTCCTTTAAGCTATACCAGAATAAGTGCATGCACAACAATACTGATACAACAGTTGATACCAGGTGACATATCAAAACAACACAACCAAACAACCACCATTAACAAAATAAAATTACAAATGAGAGAAACAAAAGAATAGGATAAAAATGTATAAAATGCATAAAGACTGAAACGGTGAAACAGCTAGCCTGCTTATAGTAGCACCTGGAAAGCCCACTATCAACAGGTTATATCTGTTTAATCTGTACAATAAATGAAGTATAAAAACAATGGGTTGTTGTTTTACATGGGGTTATGTTTAGGACTATTTCTTGGCCTGCCACAGCGATTTCCTGGATCTATGTTGCCTGGGAGCCTTGTGGTGATATCTTCAGGAAGTCACTGCTCGAAGTATTCCTTTAATATAAATTATGAAAACTGTCCTACATCATTGGTTGCTTGTTCAAATGCCTTAAACAATCTATATTTGCTTTAACATATTCTGTACACTGTTCTGAATATTTTAATCAAGATAAAGTGAGAATTGCAATATCACTGTATTACAGTTGTACAATAACACAATCATGCATCAGCAATATAAAGCTCCATTGTGTTATTTTTGACTCTCATTATTAATATACTGTGCACATGAAAGACATAGGAAAACTTTGCAGTTGTATAATTGATGTTTATCCAGTGTCTGTGACCTTTTGGAGTAACATTACAGCAGGTACATGACAAATTTACCTCTGTTACTTATTGTGGAAACGTGTTATATGCAGCAAAAGGTCAAATATTTTTATAAATCGTGTTCACAAAGAGTAGCTTCTGTAGCACGCACGCACACACACACACATGCACACTCGCACACATTTCCTGTGTGACTTTGAGGGTCTCTGGTATTTGAACAGATGTGGGCAGACTGAGCGTGCCTAGATCCCCCCCTGACCTGAACGTGCACTTCCTGCTCCGAAAGCTAACACCCAGAGAGAACAATCGTAGTCTGTGCCCTCTGAACACATGCACACACACATAGTGCACAAACACATGCAGTCACAGCCTCATATAAGGTCAGCATGCTAGTAATAAATACACAGAGAAACACATGATCAAAGATACTTTTAGGAATGGACTTTGTATGCATGAAACACACACACACTCTCTCTCACACACACTCTCACAAAGCAGTTAGTGTGTGTTGTTTTCAGATGATGTGGAAGTGAGAGCGAACCAGTGTTATACTCTCAATCACCTCACGTTTCAGCATATGTGTACGCACAAACTGTATTAGCTACTTTCATTTCAAGGATTTTTGGAGCCTCTGTGAAGTCATGCTGGAATACCGAGTATATTTTTGACAGGTTGAAAGTATACTCATATTTTTTTTGTGTTTGTGTTAAATCAACTGAAATGCAGCATTGTGATCCAGTTCTTGGCTGAGAGATGCTGAGCACTCTCTCTGTATGAATGTCATGAAGTCAGTCAGCAACACTGCAGAGTTCACATTCTTCACTTTCCAGTGCACTCTGTGTGTGTGTTTTGGGAACAGTGAGACATCAAGAAAATAAAAGATGAGCTGGATAACTGAGGTCAAAGCGTGAGGAGAGAGACGGATCAGAGAGAGAAAATATAAAAACATAGGAGAGGGAATATGAGAACTATGAAGAAAACCAGAGGAGGAAAAGTGTAAAGAGAAATGTGTCACACTAAGCAAAATATATATTGAGGAAGAGGCAAGTAGCAAGACTACAGATCCCCTAAGGGGACATGGAGGAGAAAAAATTAATAAATACAGGTTTGTGTTCTCCTGGGAAATATTTTGAGTGGAATAAACCCAAGAGAAAAGAAGAAGAGAGCGAACCGGCCATTTGTGATGTTACAGAAGTAATTAATGGTAAGTTCTTCAATATGTTAACGTTAGTGAACTAACGTTAACATTACAGCTTGGGTAACTTTAATCTTACGACTAATGTTACCCTTTTCAAAGTCTGTTTATTTTATTAGCAACTTTTGTGAGCTTAGTTCACGTTAGCATGCTAACATTTGTGTCTGTATCATTAACTTTAACATTACTTAAGCCCATTTTATACAGCCTCTTCAAGGCGGAAATGTTATTCTGGGCCTAAAATGAAATATAATGTTTATTCTAGAAAGACATGGCATGGAGGAGGATCTTCAAAACTTTCTACAGTTGAGAGAAGTCCCAGAAGAGGAAATAACCCAAATGAAAGGCTACAGATAAGAATCACACACATCCATTGTAATACTATTAGCAACAAACATAATTTGATCGCCTCCTGGCACCATAATGTTATGCCCACAAAATGCCAGTCTATTCTGTTAGACCTGTCTCCTACTGTTAGTTAAACTCAAGCCACAGCCACTCACACAACCACATGTAAGGGAGGCAGGAGCAAAGTGAATAAACATCAATAGAAACTCTGTTTCTCATCCAGTGGAAACAAAAAACAAAAAAACGTTTTTGGTGTCAGAATCAAATAATGAAAAACCAATCAAACCCGGCCCGTTTTTGTTTTTTGCCGATTCATTATATCGTTATTCCTTTTTGGATTGAATATTACACAGGTCTGCGGACATTCAGCCAGTTCGTTTTTGTCCAAAAAGGAATAACGATAAAACGAATCGGCAAAAACCAAAAACGGGCCGGGTTTGATTGGTTTTTCGTTATTTGATTCTGACACCAAAAACGTTTTTTTGTTTTTTGTTTTGAAACAAATAACAGATTTACCATTTTTTGGTTTTTGAATTACAAATGAATTGCAAATTATCCGATGATACCCGGACCTTAAATGACCACCAATGGAAACAATATTTGCTTTATAGGCATATGCAATTATGTCATCTGAGAAGTTATAGAGCCGTAATCCCCTATATTATATCACATCCATGTTTATAACACTAGCTATTAAACAAACCGTTAATACCTTGTCCCTATTCATATGTCCTCTTCTGGGACTAACATAGAAAGTTTTGAAGATTCCCCATGGCACATCTTTCTAGAATAAACGTTATATGTCATTTTAGGCTCAGAATAACAACACAACATTCCTGCCTTGAACAGGCTGTATAAAAGGGGCTTAAGTAACGTTAAAGCCAACGATACAGACACAAATGTTAGCATGCTAACATAAGCTAGATAGCATTGCCCAGTAAGCTCACAAAAGTTGCTAATAAAATAAACATAGACTTCCAAAAGGTTAACATTTGCAGCAAGAGTAAAATTACCAAAGCTGTAACATTACATTAGTGAACTAACGCATTTGAGAACTTACCATTAATTACTTCTGTAACGTTACAGGACCAGTTCGCTCTCCTCTTCTTCTTCCTTGGGTTTTGACCAGAAGCATGTTTTCGACTCAAAATATTTCTTGGGGAACACAAAAGTTTTTATCTTTTATTTTTCACCCATCTATGTTTTTTTCTCCCCCCTGTCCCCTCAGGGGCTCCATGCAAGACAAATTATTTGGAAATAAAGACAGAAAAATCAAAGGAAATTATTACACTGGAGAAACAGCCTGAGGGAGAAAGAAGTTTGACAATGGTATAAGAAAGGAAGAATCAGAGACAGCAAAACTCAGAGATGAGGAGAGAAATAGACAAAAACAGTGAACAGGGGGGAAAATAAAGCAGATGAAGGGGTCATGGACTGTGAGCTGAATTTGCGCCAGAAAGGCAGAATGGAAAACTAGAGCCAGCTTGGGTACGTAGTACAGCAGGAGGAAAAGATCAAAAAGAACAACACACACACAGACACTAACATCAAAATACTTTTTATCCATCTCTTTTGGAAATTTGATCATTAACTGAATAACTATCCATCAAACATAAATACATAACATGAGATTTAAAAATAGTAAGAGTAATTTACAGCGGCAACAGATGGGCAATGTAGTAAAGGAAAACACATAAATCAGTTTAAATTTAAATCGATCATATCAGGTCTTCAAACAGAATTTCAGTTAAGTTTGGCCACAAACAGCTATCGAGGGGCCATTTGTAGCCAAACGTTTTAACGCTGAAGCTGAGGGATGAACTTTGTGTGTGAAAGCTATAACAACGTCATAAAAAGATTTGCATTAGCTGCTCTCACAAGTGAATGTCTTTTCCAAGAAAAATCCTTGGACATGCATGAAGTGAAAATATTTCCAGCAGTAGCAACTGTGGTTTGTTTGGAGTAAAAGAAAAGAAGAACTGGGCAGCAGAAACCTTCACGATGAAATGCACAAGAGTTAGATCTTTTTTTCATCCACGGACCCAGAGAAGCCTACTGACTTGGTGATCTACTGACTTTTCCTCTAATGACATTTATGTTTTTTAGTTAAGTGTCTTGACAACCAACTGATGAATTTCCGTGAACTTCAGTACAGCTGTGCATAATGCCCAAAAGATGAATCCCATTGACTTTATAATGCCCTCATTTTTCCTTTAGTGCCATCATTAGGTCCAAGTTTTCACGTATCCAGCGACATATCCCATTATCGACTATAATAGAATGATTTATCATATTTACTTCCTTGACTTTTCTTGCGGTACCACCATGAGGTTGGCATTTGTGGCTTTAAATGAAATATATTCACAACTATTTGATGGATTATCATGGTATTTGGTGAATACATCCATCGGATGAATTGAACTTTCCTCTAGCACCATCATCAGGTCAAGGTTTTAATTTGTTCAATACTTTGGTTATGACCAAATACCTGCAAAACTAATGACATTAACAGCTTCAGTTGTACTTTGTGCTTGTAAGTTGTAAACACACTAAACTAACATAGCGAACGTAGTAAACAATATACCTGTTAAACATCTGCATGTTAGCATTGTCACTGTGTGCATGTTAGCATGCTGACCTTACCTTTTAGCTCAAAGTACTGCTGTGCCTAAATACAGCCTCACTTAGCTGCTTGCATGGCTGTAGACTCTCAGCATAAAATAAGACTGAAAACAGCCCTGTGTTATGCAAGGGGCTGTGTTGGATGTAGTTTAGAGTACCTTTGAGACAATTAAATATGATGCAGGAGGTCCAGTTGGAGCTACAAATTAATGCATTTAAAGGTTTTATCAAATGGCAATACAGAGAATGGCAGTTTGTTATAGTAAATTTACAACTCTGGAAAGTTATCACGGCAGCAACTAACTTGTAGCAAAAGTCAGGTTCAACTTTTTTGCCAGACAAGCTCTCTGCATTTGCACCCCCACTGCGTCACACAGGGCTAATGTCAGTCTGAATGCCACCTTAGTCTTGTTAAAGAATCACCACCACCTCTTTACTGTTTACGCTGTGTGCCGAGCAATGTAATTAATAAATAAACTTACAAATAATTGGTTATGAAAAAGGTGTTTCAAATAAAGAGTAGCATAATTCTCTAAGCACAATGACATTATTTTTGTGCTAAAGGCTAACCATCTTAAAACTGTAAAGGCTATACTGCACAATATAGTTACTTGAACTAATACAACTCCTACAGTAATTCTACAATAAATTTTCTCTGCTGACAACAAATCCAATGAAAAGACCATTTTATCAGCATGAATTTATTCAAATGTTTCCAAAAAAAATACTAAAACCACAAGTCGTACAGGGTGAGCCCTGTGCTTTTATAATGAGAAACACAGGCATTGTAGTTTATTTAGTGTCAATCCCCCATACACTGTCCTGCTCATGGATGTATAAAGAGAATTGGATACAGGAAGAGCACTGGATTTTGAAGCAAATTTGATATAGTGGCCAAACCATGTAATTATGTCACATGATGCACACTGGCTCAAAAAGACTTTTTCCATAGACTTACATTGTTGAAAGAGACATCTGTAAATCAAGGGATACATTTTTTTGAGCATCACAACCCCTGCAAAATGACTAATTTCACTATCAGAATTTGATCAATTTGGTCTGACCACATTTTGAAAGTCTAGAAAAGCCACACAATTGAATTGTTTTATCCCCATTCAAGTTAGCTGGAAGGCTAAACTGGAACTTATTTGTCTCAGTCAGCAGAAGTCCTAGTGAGCATGCTTCATGGGTACATGCGGCCCATAGAGCCTGCGCAGTGTTTTCATCCTGGTAATTTTTTACAGCGGGAAGTGGCTTCTTGCATCACTGAGCAACTTTCATAGGAATGAACAGGGCCCCGCCTCCAATGCTGTATCCAGTTCTCTCTCCACGGTCTTGCTGTAAATATTCACTAGCGCACCAAATAGGTATTACTCCGCTGCTGAAACTAGTCCCCAGAAAATGCACCATAAACTCTTAGTAACATTTGCTAAAATCAACACCAGTTTTCAAAGATGCAGATTTACGGTAGGAACAAATGGACTTAGGAATGAGTGCCACAGACAGTAAGAAGTGGGAATGTATTAAGGGAAGAACATATTGTTAATTTTGGTTGTTGCATAGGATTTGTTGTGAATAAGAAATTTGTAGTAAGCCAGCCTTATCCTTTAATATACACACCTAAAGTTGCCCTCCAGTTCTGACACCATGGACTAACACTGCACTCTCCGTTGGTTTTCACTGCATGAGCAGCTGTGGTGCTTTTATGGAAAAATGTCACCACTCCAACTCTCCCCAGGAGGCAGGATACCTGGTTGAGTGAGACTGCCTTCCTGGCTGAGAACATCATGCACAAAGCATCCAGACTGTGGCTTCAATCCAGCTATTTCTTGAACAGCACTCACAATGTTTTGTACTGTACATTGTCTGTGGATTCTGGTATTGGGCCTTCATTCCAACCATTATTGCATTGGTACTTGTGTGTCTCTCATAATTTGTAATATTGAGCTTGTCCAATGCCAGAATGTAGTGGTCAGTTACAGGTAGCGTTCAGTTTCCCTAGAGGTCTAACCATTTGTTGTGAGAGTGTGTTGGTCAATTTGTTTTCATTTGTTGCATGTAATTCTTCATAAATCTCGGGATTACTGACGTCAAAAAGGGAAGGTCAAGACTCGGTTGATGTTTTGTCTCTGAAAAAGCATTAAGAGGTTGCTTCAACATGGCAGAGAGAATAAAACAAAAAACATTGCTATTTTATTAACTGTTTTTCTGTTCCCACTGTAGCTAACACTGAATCAATTAAAGATTAAAGATTAAAGGCCCAGCCACACATGCATCTATAAGCTAAGATTTTCAGAAAAAAAATCAGTAAATTTGCTCACGCAGACAAACTAGAATCATATAACTTTGACATGCAGATTTGTGCTGTCGATCAATTGCAATATATCTTGACAGTGCTGACCTTTGTGGGAATGGAGAGTGAGGAGAGAATGATAAAGATAAAGATAAAGGATGGTTTGCAGTCAGTCATGAGACAGCAGTCTTCCTAACAGCCAGTTAGGAACAGGCTATTGTGGCTGACTAGCATTAGCATGTGGCTATAGTGTCTTACCGCTTAGCTCACAATTCACAGTAGCTCCCATACTAGCCTCCGGAAGTAGTTACAACAGTACATCACCTTCCAGCACCACCATGCAAATGTGCAAATAAATTCCAGAGTGGCATTAAAAATCTTTCATATAAATTGATCAAAAGGTGAAAAAAAGTGAGATTTTACTGCCGAGATTTACCAGTCTCAGATGAATTGTGTTGACAAATTTTGTTCCACAACCACTGTAGTAAAGTCTGAAAACCCACTATAAAACGATGCAATATACATAGACATAGACGGCTACGTTAATGACATTAACAGAGTGACTCCAAGAGAAAACCTGTTTTACGCAGACAATGCCTGTGTGTGTGTGTGTGTGTGTGTGTGAGTGCATGCACATGAGACTGTGAAAGACAGACCATCATGACATCACTGTTTCCACAGGAAATCATGTTTCCAAAGCCCTGGTTTTCCACTCTGTAGCCTACCTCATACACAACTCTGTTCTCTCTCTCAGTTTCTCTATGTCTCTCTACCCCACACATGATACTGCATGGTGGCAGCGGTGAACTAAATCTGTTTAATTATATCTCCCAGAGTTGTAGTTCCCACGAGCAGAAAGGCTGAAGTCATATTGTTTTACACACATGCATTATGATTTAAAGGAAAAATTACAGTATATTACAAGTTGGGTCATATTTTCACCGTTTGGGCCATCATTGTATCAAACGATCAAAAAAGGAAGAGAGGAAGATAGGGAGTGAGGGTAAGTGGAGGTGGAGAAGGACAGAGAGACGAGTGAAAGAAAAATGTAGGTTTCAAGTGACTGATATAATAACCATAATGACAAATACAGATTGCAGCCTAACACACGTACAGCACATAAATCGACCCACACAAAAACACACACCTGCACACACCCTCATCCGCTCTTTTCTGCTTGATTGTACTCTTGCACACACACATGAAATCACCCAAACCTCCATCTACTACAATAGTGTAGTTACTTCATGGCACACGTGCACCTACTTGAGGCACCAGACCTGCACCCACTCTAAAGCAATAGGAGATACTGTATAAACATTCAGATCCAATCATTTGCAAATGAAAAAAGCCCAAATCTCTTTGATGCGTGTGTTAAGTTGATATGTGAAATCAAAGCAGAGCTTAGCCAGTCCTGCAATCACTGCACCATATAATTGGTGGCTATAATGTATCATAGCGGTACTTGGGTAATATCTGGTTACTGGGTTGTACTGCTGATTCAGACAGAAAGACAGGCTGTGAGTAAGAGAGAGCAGGTGGCAATGGAAAATGAAAAAGAGAGAGAAGGAGGGAGGAGAAAAGACAGTGGTTGCTTTCCATTCAGCTAATTATGCTTTCTCCTGTCCTTGCACCCACATCCTTCATCCCTGTGACCTGGAAACTGATCAAGGTCCGCCATCATTTAGGATGGACCAATCCCATAAATGAGTCTTGGAGGATCATGGAGTGAGGAGACTCCCAGAGGAACCACAGGTGTATCCTATGCGGAAGTTTTAGAGCGGAAGGCAACACCCTAATCTGTTTAGCGAATGCTCAGCTGCTCTGATCGGACAGTAAGTAGAGCAACACTCTAGATTTGACAAACATGAATAACAGCACCAAAAAGATTCATGGTCATTCATTAAATAAAAATGATGAGATGTGTGTGTAATCTAAACCAACTGCCTACTTTTTCTTCATCTGCCTAAAGACTTTTCTTTTCTACTTCTACTCTTCTTTTCCCTTTCAAGTTCATCTTGGCTCATTCAGGAAAAATGTGGTCCTATAATGTCAGCCTGAGCCTAAAAAGGACAGACTCACTGTACTTGTAGCCTTTCACAGACATATGTAAGATCTTAAGGTCTGTAGCATTTATAGCTGATTTTATTGCTCCCTAAGGTCTCTTATATTCTCTAAATAATAAAATCAATTTAATCGTCTATTGGTTTAAATTAAGTCAGTATTGAACAGTAGTCATCAGGCCTTCCTGATACTTATGTTACTTATTTTTACACATTATGGGACAGTTGAGATGATGTGCGTCTTTAGTAATTGCCCTCTCCTCAAAATGACACTGCGGCAAATAAAGATTTGGCAAATTTCTCCATCCCATCTTCTTTTCCTCACATCTGTCTTTTGGGAGGAGAAACAAGTGAAGGAAGCGAGGAGCTGCACAGGCCAAATGGAAAGCGCCCCGTGTGTGGGAGAAAAGGAGAGAGAATAGGGAAAAGCTGAGAAATTCAGCTGGGTTATCCAGCAGTTGCAACTCCTACCAACAACAACTATGATAGTGACCTTTCCCCAACCTGTGTCCCATTTACACTTATTGTTTCAGGCAATCCATATGTGGTTTAACACTTTAATTTACACTTAGCCACATATATGTGTCTCTGGTAACTAGATCTCAAATCTGATTACATCTATCTTGGACCCCATTGTCACTTCACGTGTCTTGGATGAATTGGAAAGCCATCAGTTATCAAAAAAGCTAAACGGAAATGTGTTCAAGAAGCATTCAGATTGAAATCTAGTTGCTCGCACCACATTTTTTTTGAAAAGGTGCATATGTAAACCCGGCTTTTTTGCTACTGAATAGATATCTGATCCGCCCAAGATGAATTTAATGAGGGCCAGGTTTTAGCTATTTTAACTTCTTAATGTTAAGAGTCTGAACATTTTCCCGACAGATCTTTTTGACAGATAATACACAGGCATGGAAGGAGAGACGAGCTTAGAGACAGGGAAAGAATAACAGTAAAAAGATGACTTTGACAGAAGGGAACACAGTGTGTTTTCCCTCTGACCTCAGATTGAACCAGTGATGAAAGTGATGAAGACCTGAGTGCCAAAACATTGCACACAACTTTACTTATGAGACAAAACAGTGAATTTAGGAAATACAAATATTATCCTTGTAATATAAATGGACAGCTGTTGTTTGTTTTTTAAAAAAAATTTTAATAAATGTTTCAATCAATTTTTCGAATGGTATAACTCAAAAGAAGTGTTGTCATCTCGAAACTGATGACTTTAAAGGCCAAAGGGACATGCTTATTTGGTTTTGTTGTAATTCTTTCTCTCTCTTAAAAATGTGAGGAGAGTGTGACAGGGATTTAGACCAAGTAAACCATTTCTCTGGTTTCCATTCTTTGAAAATTCATCTGGAATGGTAACTTTGGAGTCTGATAAACTCAATAAACTGTTTGTAGACTCGCACTATAAACACTGATCTAGATCTAGTGATTACACTCATTTTTTCCATTGACAACAGTTACTATCAGGGCCAGTCCTAACATCATTCTGTTAACACAAACTTTGTAGCACAAACAGTTACAGGGCAATCTGGCAAAAGTTTGAAGTTTTCCTACTGAGTGCTTCATTTTCAGAGAACCATTTATAGTGAGAAATCCTGCTTAAATATTGCCGAGCAACAACGTATTGTTTGTAACATTTTATGTAAAATATAATAACATGCCGATCAAAGGATGTGCGTAAGTGCATAACTTGAAGCCTGATAAGATGGATTCTCACATGAGCTTATGATGTTGTGATCTCACGAATCCAGCTGCCTCGCAAGGTAACTAGCTCACAGGTAAACTGTTAACAAATTTATTCGGTAATGCTCCATCACTCTTGAATTCAAAGTGTCTTACCCCCAAAAAGTGGCGAAACTTCAAACGTCAAGAGTGTAAAATGATACAAATAGACTAAGGCAAATCTGTTTTGTTTTAACTGAGCTGTGATAGAAGTAAGTATTTAGAGAATCTCTCCTTTTTAATATTGGCTAGAATCCAAAGTCTATGGATCACCTGATTTAATACTAGTGAAGGCAGATGCTGAATTGTAGTACTTTGCTTGTAACAGTAGTTCTAGAGCCATCGACAGACCAGACAACTCAACAGCTTTTAATAACTGATGTAAAAGATATTTTGACCCATCAATAAAAAATATATATTTACTCCATATAAGTTCCCAATACCCACTTAGTAAATAGATACTTTATTTTTGTACTGTATCTGAAGTAATTCCAAATCTACTGTGGACTTTCTAATATTATGATTATCCATAAAAGTTGGAGGGAAAAAAAACTCCATACCATACACTCCCATATCCATTTCTGTTTTATCGCCCTTATTTTCTCAGCATTTCTGTCTTTTTGTCCGTCTCCAATTATTCTTTCACTGTGATGTAGTTTTCTTGTTTTTTCCTTGTTTTTCCTTAATTGTTTTAAACAATTAGCCTGAGAGGCTTGGCAAAACAAATTAAATATCTTTTTATTTGTGGTTCATACAAATTCAATCAGAAATAACATTAAAGGAATGGAAAGGATCTATCACCAGGCCTCGGTGTGCAGCGTGATGGTGTGGTTCCACTGAGTTTTCTTCTCTCTTCCTCCCTGAACTGTTCTTCTTTGTTTGCCTTGGCCAAAATACATGTTTTTTTATGATCTCTTAGCTTGACTCAGCTTTCTTCCTGTGTGTATAAGTTGGTGAACACACATGCATCTCTGTCCCAAATTTCTTGATCAATTCACTTTTGTTTTTATTCACTTTATCTCCATTTTTACAACTCTTGCTCCCTTTTCTCCTAGCACATTTCAATGGTGCATAAAAAAATTTGCATTGTATTTTCACAACACATACTGTACATCCATACTATGGGCCAACAATATTTCCATGTGTACCAAATGTTAAATGTAGTTTTTGTAAAGAGTCATGCAGAGTAATATCATTCACCCATGAGTCAGTGAGGGTTTTTGCTTGATTCAAGAAAGACAAAAAATATTGCTCTGAAGAAAAACACAATTCTGGCAGAATGTGAACGAATTCAGAGACAGCTCTGTGAATACATATACACATGCACACAAGCGTGCACATACTGCACATACTCATACAAACAGACAGCGAGACACAAACATTCACTATCCACACAAACAATAGGACAGTGCTAAAATAGGACAGTAAACAAGGATTTTCCTCTGTAAATAATTACATTAGCGATGCATACATCTATTATTGTAGCCAACAAGAATTGTTTGGGCCCAACAGACATCCAGGCCAAACACTCTTCCCAAACACTGAGCCTGGCTGACCTAAAACACCACATTTCTTATTAAACAAACTTTATCTTTAGGATTAGATAGTTTAGGATTAATTACTAATGGTTGACTTATAAATCCGCAGATTAACAATTAAATTGCGTAGTTGGGGATTTTTCTCCCTAAAATAACAACAAGTGTGACTGGACAGCAAGATTCTGTTCTTGGCTCAAAACCATTACAGTTTTTTAAAGAAGAAAATAAAAATCAAAGGTAAATGGTAGAAGAGTCAACCACCACTTGTGTGAGTCTTTCCGTGGAAATGGTATCAATTCGAAATATGTTCATAAAATATGAACATTTAAATCCAAGATTTTTTTTTTTTTATTACAGTAACATGCCTGCATTAAACATGAAAAAACATAAAACTTCCATGTCCTTCAATAAATGTGTTCATAAAAATGTACAAGTGTGGATAACAATGCCATGCCATGTAGATTTTATAGTCTGCAGGTTTTTATGGTGACACAGATTAGTTCTTCTCCTCTGGTTTAATGTCAGGTTCATGTCATACAGGAATAATCATAATTATGAGATTCTGACCTGAATGCTGATGTGAACGCTATTTACAACACGTAATTACGACTGGGAATCTTTCTGAAAGCTCTGATATATCTGACTTGGCTCACAAATCATGGTCTTGGTTTAATTCAGAAGAAAGTATGCAGAAACTTAAAAACTATGATCTTAGCCTGAACCAAAGTGCTTTTGTTGCCAAAATCTAACCTGATACAGGACTCAAATGCAAACCTGGTCTCCAGTGTCAGTGTCCTACATCTTGTATGCCTGGCAGCTATTACAATTGCTATCGTAGCGCAATTGGAAAAACAATTTTGTAGTAAAGTAATTTCTCTGAAACTGGGTTATTTCTCTGGAACTGATGCCAGTAGAAAACTCCTGGTGAGGGTTTTCTCATCTTGGATTTGGAAATAAATATAGAATCTAATGCCTCTGCTGCTTCGATTCTGACCTTTCTGTTTTCTTAATCTGTCTCTCACAAGTCCCCCAACTTCACTGATCCAACATCACAAGAGTAACCCTTCTAAAACATTTAAAATCCAGTGAGTTTTCACACTGAATGTTTAGGACATTGATTTGAAACAGCACTGCTCTTGCAGACCAAGATACCTGACTGATTAGTATAGACAGCCTAATATAACAACTCTCCAATTATCTACACTGAAGTTATTTCTGTGTCTCAGTGAATATAAAAGTGGAGTTTGTTATGCCCATTTTTGGCTTCAACTACATCATTTGTCTTATTTTAGCTGCATCTCAGATTCACTTTAAGATAAAGTAGCTTAAAAAAAGGCATGACATCACAGCAGAGGAACATGGTGGGTGGCTTGCCAATTCAAGACAATTCATTTCCAGTAAAGGAATGTGTTCGTGTTGCATAATTTCTTGCGTGATGCATTCCATTGCAGTGACATTTTCTGTGTTGTACTCTCAATTATGTATTGAGAATACATGGTGTGGCCTCAAACAAATGTAATTTAGCAAGTCCTGTGTTGAAAAGGTTCATGTTATTCCATTCAAACAATGCAACAAAAATATCTCTACCAATATAGCATCCGTAACCATGTCGTCAGTTACATTTCATTATATTTGGAAAAAAATAAATCCTTGGATAAGAGGAGCTTTTTGTGTATGACGTCCTATTTGAGTTAAACTAGCCCTAATATCTTATCTTATCTTACAAGGCTTATCTTACAAACTAAACTAGAGTTTTAGGAAACTGGACCTTGTGGAAATGCTTTCAGTCACAGTCCTGAGACCCTTCTGGTCCTCTATTGAATTTTGCTCCAACCAGCAAGGTCCTGAGATTCTTAATTTGTTTTTCAAAGCTGATATATTTCTTTGGCCTTGGAGCAGTAGCACTGAATATCAAGACAGATAGTTTAATGTAAGTTAATACTGAGGGGTTCAATTTGGGCTTGGTTTGTTGTTTGTTTGAGTTAGGTTAAGGTTAGGCTAAGAGAGGGTTGGGGTTGGGCATGTAGCTGTTATGTTTAAGGTTATGCAATTAGGAATTGGGTAACAAAGGCTTTATGTCAAATGGCAATAAAATCACTGTCTCATGATCAACCAACATAAATACAGGTCACCAATTTCCAAAGCTGTGCAGAAAAGCTTCAGTGTGAACAAGGGGCAAAAAATGGTCCTAAAAAGTGTAGATGTAGTCTTGCGCCACTTTCACATATATGGATTGGATATTAGCTGTTAGGCATATTTAGCATTGAGCACATTATTTACAACATCAACACTGATTGGGCGGTTATTTTCTGATGTTGCCCCTGTACTGGTAGTAGTTTCTTGTTGTTTTTTAACTTGCTTCTCAGTATATTTACTACAATATTGTGAAATACAACACTGACGCACCAGCTGGCAGGATATATTGGCAGTGGAGTTCTGTATTTGTGCTTCAGCCGGTCCGAGGTTAGGCTGCATTCAGACTGACAGTAGCCCTGCAAATAAGGCCAGTCCGGCGAGACAGCTTGTCATGATAAGTTCCCCCACCAATGCAGCCCTTGAGTTGAGCTGGGCTGTTTTCGGTCTGAATGCCCACCGAGTCAGTCAAAACTAATTTAATATTTTTGTTATAGCTCCTGCATGTCAAAGAACATTTGCATGAAGAGAATAGTTCAGTGGTTGTATTGAGGTTCACTTCAAAATGACTAGGATCCTTCGCCTGAGTCTGAATGCGTGTGAGGCGTCAGGTAAGGTCGTTGACTTGCCTCAAAGACTGTTGGAAAACTCATTGACAGATAGAGCTAACGGACTCATTTGACCTTGTGACACACAAACACTGAGACAGATGCTCCCTCTGTTACTCTCTTTCATTTTTTCTTTGTCACTCTGACTTTCCCTTTCCCTCTCTGTCTCACACACACTCACACCCATAAGAGTGAGTGACATTCTCATCACTGACGGTGGGTGATCTGCTGTGGTTGACCTCTTATTGAAGTTGTGTGCAAAATGTCACCACTTTGATGTAAGAGCACAACAGCTCTTGTGTGTGTGAGTGTGTGAGTGTGTGAGTGTGTGTGTGCTCTCACACATTCTTATCATACCACAAAGAATGTTACACAGAGTTGCATACATGCCCCCTCCCTTGTCAACCATATGTTACAGCGATCCCCCCAAATCAGCACGCTTTTTTTTTCATGCAATACATAACTGATGGTTTTGACATCTTTTAAATTGTGTATCTTTTGTATTTACATTAACTTCTGATATAACCAAATGCTGTAATCTGGGTCACGTTGTACTTGCTGACAAATTGAACAGGCAAGCTTGATGATTAGATCATATCAGATTAAATTTTCACCAGAGACTTCAGTTAATGAAAATGTTTATTCCAGAACTGGTCTTTGTCCAGTTTAGGTGCATTGCAGCATTTGCCCAGAAACAGCTAGTTAGCCAATGCTTATAGGAATTTCCTGTACTATGTTCATGTGCCGAATCTAAATAAGATTTGTTAAGATCTGTTATGCCATGCTATGCTCTAATGACTCCCACACTCACAGAAAACAAGATACAGAGTCATATAACTTCTTCTTTACTGAAGCTATACAATTTGAGGATGTGTAAATTTGAGTTTTACTTACAGTTGAATAATAATAAAACACTGTGTTTTCCAGTGATCTTTATAGAGGGATCGTAGCAGGTTTCAACCCTTTCAAAACTGGTGGACAGGGCAACATCAGTAACACACATTGTGCCTTTTATTTTATTTTAAATTATGTTAAACTATCAGATCATATCTCATAATAAAATCTCATGTCACATATTATATAATCTCATATATTTAATTTCTGATCTTATCCTTATCTCAGATTTCTTAAACCCTATATTCTAACTGTCATCCTCATTTTACATTTTGTCTGTTATCTCATGATATATCTTATTCTTCATCTCATCTCCATATCGTTTCATATTTCTTGCATATATCATATCTCATACTTCTCATATAACATCTCATTTTACATCTAATCTCATCTTGTGTTTCTTGTATAACATCTGTCTTGTCTCACATTTCGAATATTCTGTTATCTCTATAGGCATGATGACTTCCACTCATTGAAGCTGTTACAGATATGGAACATCTGGCAATCTGGAATAAGTGACAAGCCGGACTGAACTAAAGAAACTGAACTAAAGAGAGCTGAAATGTGACTTTGTTGAAACAGACAAGGGGTTCTTTTACCTCTATGGGCAGGGACCATTTCCTCTCTCTTCCTCCTTCTCTCACTCTCTCCCTCCATTTTTCCTTTTTAGAGTCTTTTATCTTTCCTCTCCCTCCTCCTTTGCTTCTCTATGCCATCTTTTTCTTGCTCCTTCTCTGTCTGTCACATCTCTCCTTTGCTGACTCTGACTCTCTCTTTTAGGATTCTGGCATAGGAACTGAGAGTGTGTGTTTAATCTACGGGTGTGTGTGTGTGTGTGTGTGTGTGTGTGTGTGTGTGTGTGTGTGTGTGTGTTTGTGTGTCATAGCCACCAGTCCTGTGGTCGTTGTGACTTCAAAGCTGAAACTAGAGTCTCTCCACAGCCTGCAGCTTCCCTATAAATCACACTAACCATACTGCAGGGGAAACACACACACACACACACACATATACACAGCCACAACAGAGAAAGAGAAAGAAATGTAAATGAGAATATATGTTTGTTGAAAAATTACTTTAAGGAATATCACAGACAATATCTATATTGGCAGGTACAAAGGGAAGAGGTGGAAAGATAACAGAATGTGATGATGCAAGAGACGGTCAAAGTGGACTGAAATAAAGTAAAGTGGGGATTTTGGCAGAGATGGAGTTGAAAGAGTTGAGAAAAGGCCAGTCTTTCATTGAATTTACCATTGAATAAACAGGGAGTTGCCAGCCAAGCCCTAAGTGAATTTATTTTTGTAACTAGATTTTCTCTCCTGTTATATGCAACTATGCAGTTGAATCAAATTATTTCCCTTGTGTGCAGTGACCAAAGACTGAATCACTGTCTACAGAAGGAGAAGCAGAAGGTTGTGTATTGCTTCGTTTTTGTTTGGTTGGTTTTTCCTGTGAAAGGTGATTTGTACACTCGTCTTTCACCGCCGTGCCAATGCTTCAGTTCATGCTCCATGTGTGGCTATACGTCCAGGAGATTCATCAAATCCAAAACCTCCTACCAGAAAGTGTAGCCCCACCACAATGACATTTGATTTGATGTTAAAAATCAAACACACAGGTTTGGAATTGTCATGAGGTCACAAGTCTCCAGTAAAGCCGTTGACACTTACAAGATAACCTCAGTGACCTTTGCTCAGAGTGCTTTGACAGACATGCAAGTGGTCAGTCTTTCTCGTGAAGGGAGTAAAAATGGTTGAACTAGACTTTAGCTGCTCTTGACATTAAATATGTTTTTCAAAAAATACATAGGAACTAAGGCCCCACCTTGTTAGCAAGTGTAGCATCTGGTTTGTGAGATCTTTCCCAAATTGTTTTCAGATACTTGTTCTTGAAGAGTTTCTAGATAAGAACAGGCTTTAGGCCTACCGGATTTTCCTCATCAGCACTATAAGATCAACTACCATTCCTGGTGAAATTTCTCCATTAGCAAATCATACTAATGAAGCTAAAAGATGTACAGTATGATATTTACATCTACACCCTCAGGGGATATTTGTACACCCATAATAGGACATATGGATGTAAAAGAGCTGTGGAGTGTTTCACTAACTTGTCGATTCTTTCATATCGGCAAAGGCAGATGCAGATTATTTGTAAGATCTACAGTACTGCACGGAGCAAAGGTTTTCCAAGCTTCTTGGAGAACTTGCCACAGTGCTTCTGTGGATTTAGGCGTCTCGGTTGTTTCTGTCTCTTCGTGTAATCCCAGACTGACTCCTTGATGATGAGATCAAGGCTCTGTCGGAGCCATATCATCTTTTGCAGGACTCCTTGTCCTTCTTGCCACTGAAGATAGTTCTTTATGACTCTGACTGTGTGTTTGGGGTCACTGGCATGCTGTAGAATAAATATGAGACCGATCAGATGCCTCCCGGAAGGTATCACTTAATAAATAAGAATCCAAACATAAAGTGCCTAAAACATTTGCACAGTACTGTATATGGCCAAGGACACAGAAGGGACTTATTTTAAAGATCAGTGTAATCAGTGACCATATGGAAGACAGAAGTCTAGTCATTTGGCTGTGAAATTGCTTTCAGTTTTGCACAGTTGTCCCTTGGGGTCTGGATCAAGAAAATGATTTCTCTGGGTTTTGTTACTCAATAATAACATACATTTGGGAGCCGACACCCCAGAATGTGCCTCTAAAGGAGTCTGTAGCAGATTCTAGCATTTCTGTTAGCTGATATAAATGAAATCAACCTGTCCAATAACCACAAAAGTCATTTTCACAAAAAAATGAGTAAATACTCAAATAAATTGAAAAACATGGGACATATTCATGTGTTACCTGTGGATTTAGTAAACATAAACTGTGTAAATTGGATTAGCATTCAGTGGATTTTGAATAATATTTTGAGTGCACGTGTGTATTTCTATCATCTAGGCAGCTAGCCTAAATAGCTGACAGCAGATTGACTCAATTGGCTCAATATTCTGTCCGTTACTTAAATTACCATGAAAGACCTGACCTGAGATTTTGTTTGGACAGAATTGTTTTGGATTTGTGTGGAGACTGACAGATCTCCAGTTATTGCTGTGGCTCGAACATAGAGTTTTTAGAGATGATTGTCCCTAATGTGAAATTTTTAAGGGTAGGTTTTCCTCACACAGTGCCTGAGAACCGCAGCAGTCAGCACAGCGTCACAATGGGTGGTAGATCCACATCCTCCCTTCAGCCATTAAAACAAATAGCTCTATATCCAAGAATGTGTGTGTGACTACAGGAGAGACTGTGTGTGTCTAAGTAAGAGCAAACATGCATGTGTTCATCTGTCGCTCGCATGATGATGTGAGTGCACACATTTGTATGTAATTCTAGGATTCTGTATGTAATTCTAGTCCTGTCAACTGACTATTTACTGGCTGATTTACATCCACAGTAGTAAGGCAGTAATATAAATGATATGAAATGAATACATATCTTTATTAATAATGGATCAAATGACTACACGTATGTGAAAGTCCTCACTCTCAGTGATGAACCCATAAATAATTATCACCTGACTCTGCAGTTCCTGTCACTGGAGTGTTTAGTGTCCTTCTGCTCAACTTTACTGTTTTGTTTCACTCTCACTGCTCTCATCAGCATCGTTTCCAGATGCAAAAAGCTTTGATAAATCCATAAGGAGTTGGTGGAGAGCAAAACAGAGCTAGAGGGAGAATGAATATAAAAACTTACAGTCATCAGGTGGACAGAAACATGATTCCATGTCATAGTTGTGTTAGCCTGTTCCTGCTGCCCCCTGGTGGCCAAAAAAATCTGTTAATGTAGCTTTAAACATTACTAAAACATATTTGAAATGACAGAAAAAGTTCATTGCTTAGCCACACTAGTGGCATGGCTTTAGAGATGGACATTTTGGTCGGTTCACCAGTTTGGTCAAAACTGAAAGGTCAAGAAATATTGAATGGAACTGGTACAGACGTTCATGGTCCCCTGTAGATGAACCCTAATGACTTTACAACAAATTGTAGAAAACTATAATGCAGCGTATTCAAGTTAAAAGTAAGTAGAAAGTAACAATATGCGTGGAAATAAAAGGAAAAATGGCAAGATTGTACATCTACGTTTACATTCGGTCAGGCCACATTGTCATTTTTATGTTAGTGCTAAATATAAATCTGCATGTGATACATCTAACATCGTAAATATATGAAGTAGTGGCAAACTATTGAAATATACATGCAGATTCAGGCATGTATGCAACAAAGGAATAAAGGTATTGCAGATGATAAGGAGAACCTAGACAACAAGTGAATAAAGCGTTGTCTAGGATGCTGTTAGACATCTGCACGATCAAATTTAATCGCGCAAATAAAATCAGTTGTAAGGAAGAAGTGGACAGAGAGATCCAGAGCACAGAAGATGATAGCATGAGATAGAGAGGGCGACGGGAGCAGGAGTGACAAAGTGGGAAAAATGACAAAATAGAAAAAAAGAGAGAGGAGAAAGAGAAAAATAAAGACTGAAAGAACGAGAGAGAGAGAGAGAGAGAGTAAGGAGTGTGAGGGTTACCACAACCATGCCACTGAGTGGTGTGTTTACATGGTACCACACCACAAGGATTTTAACCACAGACATGGCACCGCTCAGTGTGTGTGTGCAGCTGTGTGCATGTGTATTCTCTGTAACTGAAACACTGACTGTATGCATGCCTGCGGGTGGAGATTCAATATGTCTCAAAATGAAGAACCTGTGATTTTGAAAAGCAAACTTATTTTTAATGAAATCGTCATCTAATTTAATGAAACGGACAGGTGGAATACGAAAGAAAATCCCTTGTATGCCTGTGTCAAGATGCATCATTTAGTTGCAAAACAAAAGATTGTTAAATTTGGCAATTCTATAGTTTTTAAATGATTAATGATGATTAGCAGAAAAGAAAAAAAAAGTTTAGGCTGTTAGCTGAAGTGTATTTTTTACTTAGTACAGCTTTAATCCTAGAATTTTTTTTCTGTGTGAAATTTTGTGTGAGAAGAGAGAAGAAAAATGAGACAGGGGGAACTCGGTGAGAGGCAGTAGGAGCAAGAGTTACAGGGAATAAAAGGATAAAAGCAAGGGGAGGGAGCAGAAAGAGGCAGCCAAGGGGGCAACAAAAGGTTATAAGAGGAATGAGGTGGTGAGAATTTTCAAAAAGTAGGAAAATTAGAGCTAAAAATATAAAAAGTAAGGTAAGCTGGCAGGAAAGGGTGGAGGAGAAAAGAGTGAAAGCAGATAGAGAGGGAGACAGGAAGGAAAAGGAGGGTTAGCTAAAGAGTGAGGTGCCAGCGAGGGTGAGGCAGAAAGGAAGGAGAGAGAAAGAAGATAGAGTCATATAGAGATGTAGCTCTGGCCCGGGAGGTTGATGGAGGGAGAAGGAAGAAGAGGAGAGAAGTGGGGGATGGACACAGAAGAAGGTGGAGGTTTGAGGGAGGGGGGGGGGTTGCTTTCTGAGGAAAAGCAGTTGAAGGTAATTGGTTCCTGATGTGAACCTGAGCTCAGTTCTCCAAATAAAAGGCCTTTCTGTCAGCTGTAATGGCTTTTCCATGCTGCACTGCTCTAGTGGGGGCTACATTAGCATCCTAGCATAGCTCATGACCTGCTTTGAATTAGAAGGTATGCAATAATACAAATGTACCAACTGTGATGGCCTGATTAGCATCATAGGTCATGGTCAGTTTTGAAAGAGTTTCTGCGACTATACAATCTAATCTGGTGGAGACCAGATAAGAATCCTAGCATATGGCTGTATGCTGTTCAACAATATACAATACTGTGTGGATGACTGTTCAGCATTACATTATCCTGTTTGGAATTGCAGCAGCAGCCAAGCATAACTAATAGACAACCATTAACATTTAAGACATGTAAAATATGCTATATAACTTGTAGTGTATGTAGTATTTTAAACAACTCAAAAGAAGAAAAGTATGGAGTGTAGCTTTGCTTTACAAACAAACGGTAAATATCTTTCTCTTTTAAAATCACATTAGATGAACATTTAATCAATTCAGCATTCATTAACAAATGTATTTATTACACTTTGGATCTTTCCGTCTTGATTGTTTTTTTTTTAATCCAAAAACAGGTGTTGCAAAAGAGGCCATTAGGGGCGCCCTATATTTGGATCAGAACCATTTTAAAAATCTGTAAATAGTAGCATCCAAGATTCATGCTATCCTTTAAAGATGAGACAGTAAAATTCAGTCAATAAAAAGCGAGCCCTCTGATCAGGTCCTGGAACCCTTTATGTGGATATACATCCATCCTGGGTTTTCCAGATGGGAGGAGACCCCAGGGCTGGTTTAGAACACACTCAATGAATCATGTACGGTATCGCTGGTCTGGACTAATTTGGATCTGCCAGGAGGAGCTGGAGGACATAGATAGTGAGAAGGATCCTGGCATACTTTGCCTACCCAGATAAATGCCAGAAAATGGGTGGAATGATGCTATCTTCTGACCAAATGGTAAGTCTTGTCTGACAGCACTTCACGCTCAATCACCATTTTGGTGAGAAGATGCTAAAAAGACAAATTGGGAGAGTATTTAAAAATCTGTCTGTGTGGATAGAAACAGCTGAGGTCCGAGGAAGAGGGTTTAAAAAAAAACAGTTTAAATCCATCTACTGCTGTGGACATGGTTAGTCAAACACACACATTCACATACAAAGACACACACAACAGTGTATTGACCCTGATGCCACAGTATGTGAGCCTGAGCCACTACAAACACTAGACCTCACTGACCTCACCGACGCAACAACAAACAGCTGTCACATAACAGACCTGTGTGTGTGTGTGTGTATGCTTACTTGCCTGATTGACTCTGTGTGAGTACTGTGTGGCTGCATGTTTACTTACCTGGTTGCACGATTGCCTTTATTCGAGTGTATGTGTGTTCGTGTATGCATATACACCATATGGGAGCAAAAGAGAATTGTTCATCTGGTCATGTTGTTTTTTGCTGGTGATAAAAAAAATAATTAGGGCCATCATGCTGCAGTGACGGTAACAGCTGAACTGTAGTCTCTGTCTCTCTCTTTGTGTGTGTGTAAATATGCAGAACTTAGTTGTATTTTGCTATGTTTTTCTTCAGATTTTGATCAAATTGAACTTCAGTTGGATTAAACCTGTTTATTTCCCCTTTTTTTACGACGACAGCCTGGCAGTGACGACAATGCTCAGAGTAATTGCAGGGGAGGCTATAAACCAGCATACAAGAGTCCATTACAAAAAGGAACACTTCATGACTGATACAGACATCAGCAGAAAGAGGCTATTACCATGTATCACCACCTGAGACAAAGGAAGTCACCATGGTTGATCTGTCATCTCCATCTCATAGCTCTTTTCTACTCTGACAATAACAGAGTGAAAGATGGTGACCGGGACACACGCACGCACTGTTACACCGACAGTCTGACTGTCATCATCTGTGTAATTTAAGCTGTCAGATACTGAGGAAAGGAGAGGAGAGGAGAAGATAGGAGAGAAAACACTATGTTTAGAGAACCTGGAATTTACTACAATGCAATGCTAACTTTGTGAAAGGGAATTTGTTTATATATTTTTTTGATATATATATAGTACTTTATCCACCACCCAAGGGACATAGGCTTCTGCTATGGACAAGATGTCTCTGTCAACATTTATAAATGGTCCATTTTGTTGCTTTGCACTCAAATCATGAAGAACATTAGTACTGCAGAAACCAGATCAATAAATCTTAATTTGGGATCATGCATGACATCATAAACTGTTACTTTGTTAGAGATAATGACAGTGTCAATATGTTCCTTTTCTCACTTTTTTTCCTTTTAATTTTCAATTCTTTTCTGACTGTCTTTGACGGGACTCTCTTTGAAAAGCCCTTATTATTATTATGTTGTTTACATAAGGGGGATTTTCATATTTAAGCTTATTGTATTAATGAGAGCTTATAATCACCTCTTTTCATGCTCCCTACCTATGAATTTTGTTTACTTTGTGATGTCATTCATCTCCCTGCCCCGGGGCTGTTTAGTTAGCCTTTTCTCTCTTCTCCCCCGTCTACTTTTTTCTTCCATTTCCCCTATTTCACCCTACCTAACCCCTTGCTTTCTTTCAGTCTACTGGCTCTACTACAGAAATTTAACTCTCCCCTGAAACCCCTGTGCCTCTCTCCTTCTCTCTGCGGTCATGTGTCCATAACCCCTTAACTCTCTCTTTCTGTCTAATTGAACCTTCTCTCTCACCACCAACACAGACCGAATCTGTCAAAGTGATTCTTATGCTTCTCTCAATGCTAAAAAATCCCAAATGACTTTTGCATTGGGAGCTCAGTTCATGCTTAAGGAGAGGACCTTTGTCTGCTTAAATACACACATTCAAAATGTCAAGCCTCCCTTATCTACATAACTAAATGTCACACAGAGAAGGACCTGGCTACATGCCTTTAAAAGGCGAGTGAAACTACAATATGTGCCAAAGTCTTTTCACACAGAGTTGTTGCAGCATTGCTCTTCCAGGAGCTCCAGTACCAACATTGAAGAGCAGTGCCATATTACTGAACATGTCCATGTAAATACCAAGGTTGAATTATTTTTTGGAATGCTTTAGCATGCAGTTGGCATTATAATAAATCATTTAAAGTTTTCTAAGATGATATCCCAATAAAGTACTTTATACAACCTTGCATAAGATAGTTGGGATGCATAGCAAGCAGTAAATAAAGATTGATAGATTTCACTGATTTGAGATCAAACCCACAGAACTTTATTTTAAATTCTAGTAGATATCCCAAAGTTTCCAAACATACCAAATATGGCAGGATCATGTAGAAATGTGTATAAAATGATTTGCCAAATGTCTGCTTTATAAAGAACATTTCCAGTCATGGGTTTGAATATTTCACTTCAGTGTAAATAAGAAATAGTTTCAATGAAAAGCTGGAGCGAGCTTTAAACACAGAATATTTATGATACTGTCAGACAATGTGGGATAAAACTATTCTACACTGATGATGAGAATGTTAAAGCTACTTCAGGGTAAACAAAAAAGGAAATGTGCATGTTAAGGGGTTCCACACTCAGACTTCTAACTGCCTCTATCCAAGCATCAAACAATCTCATGTAGGAGCAGCCATAGTTCATAGGCCAAAATATGGGTCATGGTTCAGTGAATATCCCTTTACACACTCTGGAGACACACAGTACATAGTTCTGTGTT
This sequence comes from Thunnus thynnus, assembly GCF_963924715.1. Taxonomy (NCBI): domain Eukaryota; kingdom Metazoa; phylum Chordata; class Actinopteri; order Scombriformes; family Scombridae; genus Thunnus; species Thunnus thynnus. The sequence goes on from NC_089535.1 coordinate 20,724,436, forward strand.
CTCTTCCTTTCCATTCTTGTAATTATGTTGGTTTGTTTACTACAAACACCTCAGTAAATGTTACCAGATGGTGCACAAACCTGCGGGTGTGACACACTAAAAACAACTCTTGTGGATTGTGCTCACTTTATCCACTTTGCATTTCCACTTCCACTACCTAACAACTAGGATGCATGTGTCTCAGGTAAATGGAATTAATGATTGAGCTGATATGACCATTCTCCAATTCTTGAATGACTTTAATGGTGGAACCAAGCAGCAACTACCACAACTTGAGGCTGAAGCTAATGCAGATGTACCTTGAAGTGCAATGCTAATAACAGCCACTAGATGCTGGCTCCAATTGACTCCCATTCAAAAAGTGCCAACTTCTCTCTAGAAATATTAAGTCAAGTCAACAAGTTACAATATGGCAAAACTGGTGGAGAAATATAGAAGCATGAGGAAGAAGAGATGCTAAGTAAGATGATTCAGAAGAAGAAAACAATTCTGTAGATAGGATGATTCAGAGAGAACAGATTTGTAATACTACAGTATTTGAGAAGAGGATACAGCCTAGTACAAACCCCACCCATGGCAAAAACAGTGACAGGAACCTCATGACAACCTTCTGAGCTTTTATTTCCCGCACACAGATATTTGGATGGGCAGGGTTACTAGACATAAAAACAGTCTCATTGCCAAACAGAAGAAAACGGCTGCTTAACACTCGCCTATTAGCAGTCTCATACTTTCTTCTATTTTTTACATTCACAACATTTTCATTCACTTTTCATGATCAACTTTCAATGAGCACAACAGTGTTAAGTGCTAACATAAATTTGAAACTGAATTAAATTGTCTGTGTCCCACCTCCTGTTGTGGAGAGGTGCAACCTTGTCTGAAACCTTATAGTCTAGACAGATGTCATTGTCCTTGGACTTCAAGGCACTTGTAGATAAAAAAAACAAACAAGTCACTTTCACGCCGCAAAAGCTTTTGGCAAGTACATGAAAGACTTTTAATGTGAATGTTACCAGTTACCATGCCTGAAAATATGTTTTTTCTCACTTTGTTGTTGGAGAGTAACTCATGAGTCCACATTCAAATTAAGAACAGTTCATGATTATCACATATAAACAGCATACAGAGTACACAAACAAGCATACATCTGCCTGAAGCCATGTGAGCCTGAGTCTCCCCCTAGTACAGTAGATGGGATTTTCCCTTGGCCACCTGGTAGATATTTGCTTTCCACTGTGGGACACCACGGTTTAAATTTGGTCTGTTAGACTTGTGTGAAATAGAGGAGCTTCTATCACAACAAGAGCACAAATGTAGCATAGCGGTCATGCAAGTATTTTGACAAATCACTCAAAGCAAACAGATTTCCCCATTGCTGGGTTCAGTGTGGTTCCACTCATTCCTTTTCTGTCCTCAAATGTGCAAGGCACTACAAGTGACAACATCCAACATGATCTTCTCTTTCAGATCCTCAAAAGATTATGAGAAGCACATTTTTCTCAACATTATTATCTTGTTCTCTCCACTTTAAAGGGGACATATCACACTTTCTGTTATTTATATATTGTTATGATGTTGGATTGAGAAGTTGACATTTAGAGTGAAGTATGAGGAAAAAGTAGTGAAATACTATAATTATATATTTTGTTTCATGGTTTGTTGACATAGCCTCTGGAGCCAGAGGAAGTCCACCGTGACACAGCTTCTGGAAACTAACCAATCAGAACAGAGCGGGCTCATCGGGATGGTGCCTTAAAGAGGCAGGAGCAAACTGAGCTAACAGAGGCTGAACTGAGGGGCTGTGCAAAGAGCCAGTACGAGTTAAATTAGGAGTTTTTGGACTGTAAATCATTCATAGATACTCCAGTAGAGACATGGAAATGTGCATTATATGGCCCCCTTAAGGGGCAGAGAAGAACCACAAGGATGTATAGGAACCAGTTACAACAAAAATGGATGTGGGTGACAGAAAACTTGATACAAAATGCAGAGGTCTTACTGAAATTCATGGTATTTATAGATGTGTAAGTGGTCTTAGATTTTAAATGACAAAATGAGACAGAATGACACATACAAGTATTTTGTGATCTGATGGTTGTATTGGCAGTAACTACCAGGACGACATTAACTGGCTGTGCCTTCCAAAACCTTTCAAAATTACTGTTAAAAAATAATGATGTTTTATGATGTGACAATGCTATGGGTAAGGTCTGGTTAGGTTTAGACAAAAAAAAAACATTTGGTTAGGTTTAGGAAAATATCCCAGCGCTGGCATGGTTTGGGCAAAGAAAGTACTTTGTTAAGATTAGGGAAACCTCATGGTTTGAGTTAAAATTATTACTTCATTAAAGTTACAATATTAATGTTATGGTTGGAAATAGGAAAACGGTTGGTAACGGGGAACAAACAGTCTCCTGTGTTAAAGTCCAATGTTTTGTGGACCCATCCATCAATCCCAAACTCCTCCCTGTGTGGACTTTGCCACTATATAATAAAGTAATTTTGCTCCAGTCATAATAACTACAGCCACTAGAGGGCTCCTTTCATTTGAAAGTAATTACGGAAACGTAAACGTTATTTTGGGACACTTAAATGACTGATCCTGACATTTTTCTTGGAACATGTCAAACACTGAGTGAAATAGAGGAAATGGAACACGAAACAGTTTTTCGAGACTCTTCTCACAAGAAAAACAAAAGCACAGGCCATTTCCAAATGCCTCAAACAACTTATGTTCATGTTTCTTTAAACATGTTTCTTTTTGTGGCTGTTTTAATTATGACTCATATGTCAGGATCAAAAGAGTGATGTCTAACAACACAAAACCTCTTAGGGAGGAGGATGAGTCCACCAAGTATGGGAGACTGCTTTTTGCATCTAGTATCCTACCAACAAACAAGATTATGATCTTTCTCTTAGTCTTCATCAGGTATGTCTGTGCCTAAACATAACCAACAGTTTAGCAACAGATCCGAAGGCAATGACAAATGACCTTTTTTGTCTTTTAGTTTGAAGGACTTGGTGGGTCTTTCATGACCTGCATGATGTGCCAAGGTGATCAGGAAACAGGGGCCAGAGACAGACTTCCCGAACCAGGATTATCAACAACCGTTTCCATCACAGATTTTGCCAATAGCCGAAAGAAGCCAGTCCTTTCGTTGGGGCCTCATGAGGCGTCCTAGATGCAGAATTGGATGTCTTCCACTATGATGGGATAAACAACAATCTGGTCTGATGCTCCATGTCTGCTTGATTGGGCCATTTTCAGGCTAATATTGTGTAGTCTGATCCTTGCTTTGAAAGATGGTGCCTGATTGGGGAACATGTCATGCATAATGTATGAGTGTTGGTGTATGGGTAATATTTTGAGGACTGGGAGGCAACATTATCTTGCTTGAAAGTGGGTTCCACATAAAATTCAATGGAAATTATACATTTAACTTAATGAGACAAACAAGACAATCTTATATTGTTCAATGTATCATGGTTTTAACACTCCATTTCATTCAACAGTCGCAGCGGTTGGTTTAAACACCTCACTAAGTGTTCACAGATGGGGCAAAGTTGGCAGACATAACTGTCCTTAGCAAAGACTTTCTCATAACCTGAGAACTTCGTATGAGGAGGTTTTAACTTCACTTGGCCATACCAGCAGACAGGAGGAAATATTTCCAATATATTATGTGGAAGGTTAATTGGTAAGGAATACAATATGTCTTTGAGTCCCTCAGTGTCAGCCTCACGCTCTCTTTTTCTCTCCCCTTCACTCCACTCCTAGCTCTCTCCCTTCCTGTCTCTCTCTTAACACGTTACTGAAAAAAAAAATATGTTTCCAATTAGGCGCTGAGGGAAAAAGAACAACTCTGAACTGTGAACACTACAAGAAATGTCTAATTCTTCTGTTTAATTCTTAACATTTATCTTTAATCTTTTTCTAAGTAGGAAAATGCAAGTGGTTGAAATAACTGCACTTGTTGCCAATGAAGTTTCACCTGTTTTCAGTTTTAAGAGATTACATTTTTTTTTAAATAATCTTACAGCAGTTTCAAGATATTGCAGTTTATTCAAGAAAATGTTTCATGTTTGACTGATTGCAGTGAAATGTCACCTTTTGCAAAATGTTTGCACAAGCAAAATAAGATGTCTAGCAAGTCTCAATGCTAGACTTTATTTAAATGTCATTTTTTTGCAGTTTGTGTGTGTGTGTGTGCGCGCGCGCGCGCGCGCGCGTGCGTGCGTGTATGTGACGTCATGTGCAGACAAAGGTCCTATCCTGTCGAGTGTGTGTGGCAGTCGGTCGGTCAGAGAGAGAGAGAGAGAGAGAGAGCTTAGCGGAGCCGCCGCGCCAGCGCAGAGAGGCACGGAGACACAGCAAAGAGCATCAAGGCGACTTCTTCTGGGAAAAAAATAAATAAAACAAGTTTTTTATAAAAAACAAAACAAAAAAACAACCACGACGTACTGTTGGGGAAAAAAACGGAGATATTGCTTTTCTGCTCGGACATAAAATGAAAGGGTTACCTGGGTGTATGTTGGATTTGGAGTCTTATATTACACCGCTGCGACTTTGACACAAGAGTTGCGCAGGAGTCTCTAGGAGTTGTCTGTTGGAGGAATTTCAGGCTCCCAGAATCAAACTTGAGTCGGACATCCAGGAACCGGTCAGGCAGTGAGCTAAACTACCTACCTACTGCTCTCACTGGAAAAATAGACGATGTAAGTATATATATTTTTCTGCTCATTGATCGAATCCGTATAAATTCACTTGTGGTCCACAGAAAAAAAAAAGTTAGGGTTTTTTTTTCTTTGGCTTATCTTAGTGCGTCTTCTTGTGCATGCTGGATGTGGGCATCTGTACATAATCAAAGTATACCTGCCACGTAGACGTGGCGAGAAAGCGTTCGGTTCAGATAAAGGCTTTGATGGCATAAGCAGATGCCTGAATCTGCTGTGCGCTCCGTTATTTCGATAGGAGGGCGCTCGTTTGTGCGCCTATAGAGATTGAGACCGGGGACGCGGCTGGAATGAGGGACTTGTTGCGCCAGCGCTGGGGTCTTTATCAAACTCTGGGATTGGAACAATATTTGTGGAAGGAAGTGAGCGAAAAAAAAACAAGCGGGCGTTGGGTCCGGGAGTAAAAGTTTGACATCTGTGTTGATTTTCCACGCTGATCTGCATTCAGAGAATGTGTTTGGAATTTGGGTTTTTCTTTTAGTTTTCTTCATTGAATCTCTTCCTCTCCCACCATAATGTAAGCCCACTACAAAGGCTTGTAACAAGTTATCCAGCATCAGTTATCATCCAAGAGGAAATACTTCTGTTGTCAGTTTCATAAATTGAAGGTGTGATTGCTAAAACATGATGACCAGGCCAGCAGAGTATTGATAGTCCTCAAACATTTCTTGTGGTGTTGGCATCTTCCCAAAGTATACGCCTTGATGCTGTCTACTACCGGCAGGAGTCAATACACCGTGCTGTGCCCTGGACTCAGGCCCTGAAATTCAACAACAATTTCTTGAACTATCTTAACTTCTCACTGAACTCTGTCAAAAGGCGTGACACTGGCAAAAAGCAGGGTTTCTACATGTATGATTTTCAGGCAGACAGGCAGTGTTGACCTCACCTGCTCAGAGGATGGAGATAACTCATAGATATTGATGTACTCAGAGTCATATCTGAGTTGAATGCCTGTGATTATTTTACTTTTTCTGTCAAAATAATCCAGAGTTTCACAGTAAAAAGTCATTTTTTCATTCATCTGAACGCTGCTTATGAAGAGGATTGTCTTGTGCAACTATCACTGCTGTTAAGTGCATGGGGGTGGTATAAATGCAAATGAAGCTGCACACTGTGGATAAGAAACAGTCAGCAGATTCATAGAGGTCACAAAAGCTCTGCTGCACTTGTGAAGTGTATCATGACTCTTACGGAAGAACAGCAACATTTTAAAAGCTTGTTTTTTTTCTGCCCAACTACTGATGGTTGATAAGGCTGCCCAACATTTTGGTCCAAAGCAGAATAATTCAATAACTACTGGTCAGACTGCTGTGAAACTTTGTTTTTGTGTCCCCAGTGGAGAAATCTCTATGGAGACCACTAACATGTCATTTAGAGCAGGTCAGGTCAAAATTTTCACTTGACCAACAATTAAGTCTGTGACAAAGAAACTATTGGGTAGACAATATTTGCTGTGTATCTGCAGGATGAATTTTAATGCTTTTGGTGACCCCCTGGTCTTTCCTTCTAGTGGCATCACAAGGCCAAAATTTTTTGTCAAGAATTTACCTGCTGATTGTTGTGCCCCCTTGAGATTCCTTCATTGCAACTGTCAGGCCAAAATTTACATTTAGTCTATCTCACATCTCTAACGGACAGATAATATACTGAGCACTTTTCTGGTCCCCGGAAGGAAGAGGCGGCATAGACCTGAAATTTGGGTTAAGTTCTCATCCACCTTTGCATTTGTGTTGGCGGTAGCTTCAACTTTGTCATGTGTTCCAACAGACACAATTGGCCAGGTGGGAAGTCAGATGAGGGTTCTTGTCAGTTTGTTGGTGCACCAAAGCTTCTTACTGGTTAGTTGGGGTGCCTGCACAGTAGGGGTAAAACTGTGGGGGGGATTGGACGAACCTCCCATGCTCATCATTGGTAGGTCACACTCCTTATATACTGTAGATTTAGCAGCAACAAAGATTGCAGTGTTTAGGGGCTAAAAAAAGGGCAGATAAAAAAAGAAGTTCTCTGTCCATTTTGGTCATTACATGACATTTCCTTTATTGCTTCCTTAATTACAAATTATCTTTGTTTACAAAAAGCAAACAAACAAGAACAAATGGCTGGATTACCATGAAATTTGCTCTGGATAATTTTCATCCCCACAGGAGTTTTGATGATCCCGTGGCCTTTCCCTTTAACCCAAATTTCCACATGCACCCAAGACATGATGTGATAACATAACAGAGTTGCTAGTTAAGCCTTTTAACTGATTGTAAAGGTCTTCTGTAAAAAAAAATTAAAAAAAATAAAAAAAGCCAAATGCTTCCTAAATGCTGCTGTTGCACTTTTGATGTAACCTAATTAATATTGATCTGTGGCTCAAATGGTACTCATTTGTGTGTGTGTGTGTGTGTTTGTGTGTGTGTGTGTGTTTGTGTATTCACATGAGAGAGCCAGAACAGTTTACCTACCACCCATTGCCACCAACCACAGGGGGTTTTTGATGTTATAGTGGGGTGTGAAAACCATTTACATTTCTTCTGATAGATTAGGTTAGAGGATCTCAGGCTGTTTTAATTATAGAATCAACACGGCCCTCACAAAATGAGATTTTCTTACAGCTGAAACTCACAACAGTTTTCTTAAGGAGTCACATATGTTGACTGTTGACTTAATACTTTGCAAAGAATAGCCTTTTTCCTGATTGAAATACAACTTATATATATGTATATTATATATAACTTTTGAACAATTTTAATTTTGGAACCCATTTTAATGATCTATGTGGAATCTGATGTATATTGACTGTAAACTAGGCTGAGACTCATCCAACAGCTACAGCTGGAGGTGGGGAACTAGAACATGGTCTCCAGCATTTTCAGCCTGGGACTGAAAATAAGATATTTAACCTTTCCACTTTGGACATGAAGAAAGATTATTATTTCTTGTTGGGAAATTCCTCAGAAATAGGGCCCACAGCCCACTTGGTGCCCTGAAATATTGAACAAAGCCCCTTTTTGTTGCATATAGATATTTCATAATTCACTAATTCTTGCCAACATTTGTGAAAAAAACACATCAAGTCAATTCCTCACTGCACGGTTTAAAGACCAGGAAAAGACAGACAAGAAAAAGAAGAAATTAAAGACATTGAAGTCTCTATCTAAGTATCAAGTGGATGGAATTGACTCATTTCACAAATTAGCTCAATTTTCAAGTCAATTTAGTGGCAGCTATTCCATCTTTGCAAATCTAAATGCGCATTATGCAACATTGTACCACAAGAGTGCCTGCTGCAGAGGGTTATAAGGAAAGAGGAGAGAAGTGAAAAATAGAGATGACAGGAAAAGATACGAGGAAACAAAGAGATAACATTGAGTTAGAAAAATAAACATGTCGCCTTTGCATACATACTTAAACCAATCTGTAAACGATAAGGGTTTAAAGTGACAAATACTGCGCTCCAGTAAGATTTAACAAATAATATTTTACTTCAGGTACAATATTTAAAAATATTTCCGACTGATTTTTTTCTCTCATGTATCTTTGGATTTAGCCATATTACTTTTCAGTGGTTAATCATACTGTGTCACCATGGATATGACACACCAGCGCTCCAGATATGGGGGCAGGGTTGTTAAGAACTTAGTGGTTTCCTCAGTAACCACACAAGCAACGCAATCATTAAGTTCTGATTGATAGATTTGACAGGATTGCAAAAACATGCTCATCCCAAAGTTATTCCACAACTTGTGAAATATGTTGAAACGCAAAAGGAAGTTTTAAGGGAGACGTTGATTCTTCTGACCTCCAACCCTCCTCGCTCAAACTTAACTAAACTCCCATTGCAAAGACTTATTGTCTCTCCTGAAGATGACTGTTTTATGTTTCCCTACATGAGCTCTGACATCCGTCAAAAGAAAGGGTCCTTGGAACATCTGTGTTTTGATTACTGAAGGCATGATTTCTCCTCCCCCTCATCTAAGGACCCGCATTCCACCCAGTCTTCCTCCCAAGGTCCAGATTGCTTCCACATTCATGCAGGTGACAGAGTTGCACTGTGTAAGCTATTATGGCAGAAATTAAGTTTCCTTTAAAGCCATCTGAACAGGGAAAGCAAGAGTTCTACTGCTGTTCAAACTGCTGTAAGAATTACAAAAAAAGACACAAAGAGTTGTATTATTACTAACATTATCTCCAAAGTGCTCTTTGTATTTGTGTGCTTACACATGCATGCTTGTGGAGATCTAACTATGTTTCTTCTTTAGTTGTCAGCTTGTGTGAGGAAATGAGGTCAGACCACTTCTACTTCTTCAACTGGTGATCATGATGAAGTCGGTGACCACATTTGATGCCTTAGAAGCATGATGAGCCACAATACAGTTTCCCCCTTGCAGCGCTTCCCCTGATCATGCTTTTGGTTTGCAGTGCTTTGCGTCTTGCTGGTGTTAGGTGACACACAATGCCAATCACATGTGTGCCAGCAAGTGACACTCTTATCAAAAGCAGCTAGCTACTCTCAAAATCATAATTAATCTAAAAAGCTATGCTGAAACAGCTGTCCCACTAATGTTCGTACATATTTGGTGCTTTTTGTTTATGTGGAGGTTATTTTTGTGAGATCAAGTAGCTCCAGGTGGCCCACAACAACCACTGCTAGGCTTTCCTCACTTTTATTGTTTACAGTTCAGTTGGGAAGGCACTTTTGTGTATTTTTTCAACACGAAGCAACACTCCGCCAAAAGGCAATCCTCAAATGCTGCCTCTACTGCTAAAACTGCAGGAGACCAGATCAGATCTGATCAGAGCAGATATCTTTGTAACTATATATCAAAAAAAGTTAAATACTTGCATCGGTAGTCATTCAGTGTAGGGCTGAGACATTGATTTCAGACATATTCTATGCACATGTTAAAATAGAGCTCTGTGGGTGTGAATAGTGTCCACCTCAATTCTGTTGGAGGAATGTCTGTTTTTTTTTTTCAAGCGCTACCTGGTTGCAATAATACAGAAATTCATTGATATACAAACAAAGGTTGGAGGCAAAGAACATCATGACTAAGTAGAGTGGCATTTCCTTTACCAAATCTGTTTTTTTTCCAGGACTCCTTGGAGTGTTTTATCACATATACAGTTTGTACACAGTTTAACCAACTGTTTGAGATGTCCTGTTTAATTTCAATAGTGGCTGTGGAATAATTAATGATAAATTAGTGTAGCCCGTTGTTGACTGATTTTTGTTGACTGATTCAATTGTCTTAGTAGACATGCTCCCAACTTATCTGTTCTTGCTTTTATGTTTTACATGAACATACAGCAGGTATATGTTCATGTTTATGCATAAGGATGCATCAAGGTTCTTCTTGAAACCCCCCTGGTCCTCGCTCATCGCTTATCTCAGTTAATGTAAAAATAAGCCGTGGTTTTACAGGAAGCTGTTCTTGTGGGTTTGTGACATTACTGCCATTGTGTGTGTTGCGAGGGAGTGACAGAAAACGACAAAGAGGGTAGTATAGGGTAGTAGACGCTTTTGACATCTTTATCTTTCACTGTGGTTACTGTAAAAAATTGAGTTTGACGATAACATGTTGGGAGCAAACGCAGGAATACTTTATCATATGTTCCAGTGCTTCTCTAACTTTTTGGCTCACAACATGCCCCGTCACAGGCTTCTAGCGTGGAATATTTCCATCAAAAATAATTTCCCTTTCCAGGTTGCTACAGGATTTGTTACTGAGCAAAAAGAACAGCTAGTAGTATAGTAGAGAGTCATAAAGACAGAGAAGCAGACAGGCACTTACCCATACACACACAGCTTTGTACCCATACACAAGTCTGTTTTTTAAGGTCTCAGCATAGCTGTTGCGCACCATCTCCTCTGCAGACTATGTGCACTGTCCTCAACCATTGATGTGTATATAAAGCGCTGTCGTCCTTGCAGGAGTTGCCACTGTGCTCCAACACTGTGGTTAGCACTGTGGACAACTCTGCAGAAAACAAACTGGAAAGCCACCTGGAAAGTCTATGTTTTCCTTTGTTGTTTTTAAAGTTTTCCTCTGTTTGAATGCTGAAAGTTGGGTGCAACCAATAAACCAGAGGTTAGTACAACAATCTAACCAGCAGTCCTCTTGATGTTTGTTGTCAAATATGTCCTCCAAATAGTCACCTATTGAGAAGCTGATTAAAAAATATAACCAACAATTCAAATCAGCTGTTGGTCACTCAGGCCACGAGCTAAGCATCAATGAGTGACCATGATGTTTAAAATTTCGAGAGCACAAGCCGCAATGACGCAATTTCAGAGGCTCGTGCTGGCGGCCACTAGAGCGCATCAGCTGATGAAAAAAACATGCATTGGCCCTTACTTTATGGGGGCGTTGAGACATGAATCGCTTCCTCACTCCTTGCTTCCCAGCTGACCTCTTGTTAATTTTCTCTCCTTGCAAAGTCTTTGTTCCTCGTGTCTTCTGTGCTGTGTGAGTATGTGAGGGCAATGTGGGTTAAGAACATGTAGAGGGTGTCTGAGAGCAGTCATGGATGGAACATCCAGAAAGAGGAACTAGAATGAGCAGGAAGAGGAAATTATTTTTCAGCAACGGTCATGAATATCTCTGAGTTACTTACATCTCAAACACAGTAAGCAGTAAATTCTGCTTAGCTATTGTACTCTGAAACACACTGAACACTGAACGCTCAAAAACAAATCACAAAACAAAGACATGAGCTCCCCTTTCAAATGCAAAAACTTGTGTTCAAATGCAGCTATGAAGTCACTCTGTCAGCTTCAGTTACAATATATTACCATTTGCCACGCTCAGTTATGGCCTTCTTGCTGACTCATCTGTATTCAGCGTTACACTGATGTCAGCAAGTAGTGATATTTTTTTGTCGACTATGTTGTTGCAGTGACTATGAGATTACATCGTTGCCCCTCTGCTTTAATTTGAGTGTGTTTACATCCACATCAAGTGTAGCACAATAGTGTAGTATTTATGGCAGGTTTATGGCATGCTTATTTCTAGAAAGCAGTAGAGTGTTGCTCTTGTGTTATTGATTGGGGTGCTGAATGTAGGAATGATCTTGTGTGCATCTTTTATTTTGCTGCAGTAGTTTTTAAAGTTTTTTTTTTGTGAAATTGAAGACACAGAGTTTTCCCAGATGTTGAAGTCATTTCAGACACAACAGCCTCTGCTGCATGTCAATCTGCAATGTTAAATCAAGTGCAGTAGATATTTATATAAGTTTCCATTCCCTCCGCCCATATTTCCACCTCAGTGCCTTAAAATATTGCATGAGCACAAACATGCAATTTTTGGCATTGCTGTTTTTTCTTTTTCATTTTACCAGCTCAAAACCTTTGTCATCCCTTACATATGGACAAATGCGATTTGACTGTTTAGTACCTGAAAAAAAACTGTATGTCCCACTTTGTTTCCTAAAATTGATTAATCAAAACAAAACTTAAACAAAAAAATGTTTTAAAAAAAGTTTTTCAACTGAATCAAAAAATGAAATATATCATTAACTTAAGCATTTGAAAAGATTGTCCGGTCTGATGAGACAAACATTGAACTCTATGTCTGGCAAACACCAGCTACTGCTCATCAACTGACTACTACTATCCTCACAGTGAAGCATGGTGGTGGTAGCATCATGCTATGGGGTTGCAGGACGGGGATACTAGTCAGACTTGAGGGAAGGGTGATTGCAACCAAGCACAGAGAGGTCCTTGAGGAAAACCTGCTTTCAGAGGGACACTACATCAGACTAGGTCCAAGGTTCACCTTTCAGCATGGCAACAGCCTTAAGCATACAGCCAAGAAAACTCTTGAGTGGGTTCGGGGTAAGTCTCTGAATGTCCTTGAATAGTCCTGCCAAAGCCGGACTTGAACCCAAGAGAACATCCAATATGACTGAGCTTGAGAGGCTCTGCCCAGAAGAATGGGTGAAACTGCCCAAAGCTTGTAGAGACTTACCCAAAAAGACACAATTGCTGCCAATGATGCCTTACCAAGAGTAGTGAATAAAAGCTCTGAATACTTAATAAATGAGAGATTTTTATAAACATGTTTTCTCTATGATTATCTCTTATTATTCTCTTGTCATTATGGGTTATTGTGTGTAGATGAAAAAGTTCATTTGATCCATTTTAAATTAAATCTGTAACATAACGTGTGCAAAAACTGAAGGGATCTGAAAACTTTCAAAGCCACTGTATCTCTTTTATTCCCTCTTTTTATTTTTTTTCTTTGTCTTCTACTTTGTAACTTGCTTCCTTGCTTTTTGCCTTCAGTCTGGTCTCCAGCAAGTGAAACACACTCTCAGTTAGACTGAGGTCAAGTCATTGGATTGGCTAGTTGAGAGCATTCCACGACCAGGCCATAAAAACTCCTTGGTTGTCTTGTCTGTGTGTTTAAAAACATTGCATTTTCTTAAAATTAGGAATTTGGACAATAAAGATATGAAGACCCTCAATCTTAAAGCCAGAACTTTACTTTAAAATTGTATACTGAAATAGGGACAGTCTGCAGTCTCATTGCTTTATTATCTATTTGCATGAAAGGCTGTTATACCCTTTTGAATTGTAATCTGTAGTGTACACAAACTTTTCAAATTTAATTTCAGTGCAAAACATGGCTTCATGCAAGAAAATGTTTAACCAGTTTTCATAGTGATTTTGACAGTCCAGAGAATTCAGTGATGAATTTGAAGAACGCTTTTGAGTCAAACCCTGAAATCTCTGAAGAGCACACTGACGCAATCCCATATTGCATCTGAGCTACGGTGATGTCATGTGTGGAATCTGTCTCCAATAGTGTGATTTCATCAGTGACTGAACACACCCAGCAATAAACTGCAAAGAAACCTGACACATACTGTATGGTAGAGGTAGTTTACTTCGACCCAATCAGAAATAATTTATTACACAACTGTAAATGTAAAGTAGCTCTCACATACTGTATCATATTGTAAGAGTTCCCCCAATTCCTCTTGTTCTGCGTCATACTGTGGTGGGAAGCTTGTCTTTCTAAAAAACCACCAGACAACATCCACATTTCAGTCAGGTACTGTAAATGTTATGTTTTTCAGTTCCTTGGTTTCACTCCATGTGTGTACCATGCTTTTATTATTAGTATATGTGTGCATGTTAATGTTTGAAAGAGTGTCAGAATAGTTTTCAGAAATTGCATTTACCATTGTAAGCACAATCACATGCTCCTATTACTCAATGATCTAAATTTATTTCATACGCCCTAATCTTAAACTTAACCAGCAGTACATGCCAACTTTTATGCCTAAATTCACACCAGGAGTGACACATGTGTTCCATGAGATGCATGACTGATTTAATTCCTTAAATTCTCCAAAAACACTTCAAAAACTCTTTGGGTATGGTTGGTCATTCACCCTGAAATGATACTGAAAGAAGTGAAGACCACTCACAATGATCTCTCCTCACAAATACCTGTTTCATAGGAGAAATGCAAAGACCTGCGTTTGACCCAGATGCAAATATAGAACAAGATAAATGTGGGAGGGGTGTATTAAAATATTGCTCTATGCCACCAATAGTTGTCAAAAACTGCACATATGCCACTAAGTTTAGGTGTACACACCATGTATTTGTGTCATACAGCTTACACTTATCCTGCTCTGAACTGCATTTCTAAAGGCTTTTCAGGGATTAATTTCATGCTTATATTTTTTTCCTGCCATTTAGCCTGAAAACCTGCTTTACCAAAACATGTGGAACAGATCATAGCAGAAAGACCTTACAGCAAATAAGCTTATTAGATGGACATTTGCAAAATGAAAGGGTGTGTTATATGCTGCTCCGCAGATAATAACCCATGGGTTGGATTTCTGTTGTCACTAGACTTACCCAAGCTATGATCCCAGAAAAAATTTATAGTCAAATTAAAATTCCTTTAATATGTTTTATATGTTATTTATGATTCTGGCTGTTATTTAGAAATACAACATTGCTTTCAGTGGCTTTAGACAAACCAGAAGCCACTGTGAAACCCACTTAGTCTGCCTGTGTAGAGTAGTATGTAATTTAGCAGCAACAAGTTAACTCCTTCACTGTGGGGAATGAAATGTGTCAGACTTCTTACAAGAGGAAATGCTCAAGAAGTGCTTCTGTCGGTGGTTTGATGAAATGTTGCCTCTGCTTCTGCAACTGTGTGATTTTCATATTATCCACAACTTTCTTTAATTGTCACTTACAGTGACTGTTTTTTTTATGTTTCTACGATAATATTCTAGTCAGATTTCCCTAATGCCACTGTTTTCTTTTGTAATAATAATAACACATTTTATTTATAGAGTGCTTTTCAAGGTACTCAAACACACTTTAAGTTAAAAGGATCATAAAAAAAAACAAAAACAAAAAAACAACACACTAAAAGCACAACATAGCACATGACATTAATCACACACTAAAAGGAGTTCTAAAAAGGTGAGTTTTGTGTTTTGAACATAGATAGGTCGGTGCAGTCACAGATGTATTTATTGAGAGAGAGTTCCAGAGGGAGGGGGCAGCTGTGGAGAAGGCTCTCATAACCCAGGTCCTGTGCTTGGTCTTGAGTATGGGAGACAGGAGGTTGGCGTCAGAGGAGTGGAGGCCGTGGAAAGGAGCGTAGCAGTGGAGCAGGTTGGTGAGTTAGGTGAGGCCCTGGTTATGGAGGGCTTTGTGAGTGAAGAGAAGGACTTTGAACTTGATCCATTGTGGGACAGGGAGCCATTGGAGGTTCTGTAGAACAGCAGTGATGTGGTCACGGGAGCGGGAGTGGGTGAGCGGGCGAGCAGCAGAGTTCTGGATGTACTGGGGTTTATTCAGGACATTGGATGATGTGCCATAAAGAATGCTGTTAGAGTAGTCAATGCTGGATGTGATGAAAGCATAGGTCAAAGTCTCAGCAGCAGAGAAGGAGAGTGATGGGTGGAGATGGTTGGTGATTATATTGACGTGGTGTTCAAAAGAGGTGAGGCTAAAGTTGTGAGTGGTTTTGGTGAGGGATTTGGGACTGATGATAATGATATCTGATTTATCACAGTTTAGTTTTAGAAAGTTGACTTGCATCCATTTAATTTCAGTGAGGCAGTTGGTTAGAGTTAGAGTGAGTTGCAGTAGTGATGGATTTAGTGGAGATGTAGAGCTGGACATCATTGGCGTAGCAACGGCAGTGGAGACCATGACGATGGATGATGTTACCAAGGGAGAGCATGTAGAGGATGATCAGGAAAGGACCAAGCACTGAACCCTGGGGGACGCCTTGGGACAGAGGAGCGATGAAGGAAGAGCAGCTGTTGATGTTGATGAACTGTCTGTTTGTGAGATATTACCTTAGCCAGGAGAGAGCAGTGCCAGTGATGTTGAGGGTGGATTCAAGGCAGGAGAGAAGAATGGTGTGGTTGATGGTTTTGAAAGCTGCAGTGAGGTTGAGGAGGACGAGAGTGCTGAAGTGACCAGAGTCTGAGGACAGGAGGAGGTCATTGGTGACTTTAAGAAGGGCTGTTTCTGTCCTGTGCTGTGTGTAGAAACAAGATTGAAATGGTTTGAACAGATTATTGGCGATGAGGTGGGCTTTGAGTTGGGAGGTGACAACACATTCCAGTATTTTTGACACAAAGGGGAGATTTCAGATGGGCCGGAAATTGCTGAGGATATCAGGGTTGAGTCCAGGTTCTTTCAAGATAGGGGTGAGTATTCTGCTTTATTCTGGTCATGTCACGTAAAGTCAAATATTTTCTCGTCTGATAAAAACCCACTCTATTCTATTCAAGTCAAACCAAGTCAACTATTGTCTACTTTATGAAAAATAAATTCTACTCTATTCAAGTTTAGTTGAGTCAAGTCAGATTTTAATTGTCGCTGTCAAGCTCTGGTTACTTGACCATGGTTTTTTGGCTTTTCTACAATAATATTCCAATTAAATTTCCCTAATTCTGTTTACTCTAGTTGAGTTGCATCAAGTTAAATATGTTCTAGTCTATGAGAAAAAACATGTTGTGTACTTCTTGAGTTGAGTGAAGTCAAGTCAAATATGGTCTAGTCTGTTAGGCAAAACACATATTCTATTCTACTCCAGTCGAGTCTAGTCAAGTACGGTGTGGTCAATGAGAAAACACATATTCTGTTCTATTCAAGTTAAGTGGAGTTGAGTGAAGTCAAGTCATGGTCTACTCTGTTGAACTTATGCATTTCAGCAACAAGGAAGTGCTCTGACTTCATAATTTTGTTGTTAACTTCCTGTCTGCATCAAAAGTGGAGAAATTTTGAGCTGTGTACATTGATATCTGAAGCTTGTGATCACCTTGCACCTACATTTTAGAAAATATCTGAATAGTTTCATAATATTCAGCGTGAAGGGTCAACAGAGCTGAAAGAACGAAAGAGACTGTTTTATAGCAGTCTGACAAATATTGACTGCTGACATTGGTTCTGCTACACAGCACTGGGATCAGCTTGTCATGTTAGTCATGGTGATTGGTCAGAGTGTGTTGGTATTTGTGTTTTATTACGTGCTCATAACAATATGATATCATAGCAGAAGTGGGGCTGCTCAAAACATGCTTAGAAAAATACTTGTTCATCCAAAACACTGAGAGCACAGAGGAGGCTCATTAAACATAACATAAATTTGTCCCAAAGATCGTCTTTTAAAACGGTTATCGAAGTCAAGAGACCAAACAGGAAATGGAACAAATAAAAATATGAGTGGGCTGCATCAGGTCAAAATACATTGACTGAACATATTTAATGTGAGTTGTGTCTTTGTGTGCCAAGATGGAAGTGCTTAAGTGGTTGGAGGAGTATCATCCACTGATGAGCCGTGAATCAGC
This sequence comes from Thunnus thynnus, assembly GCF_963924715.1. Classification (NCBI taxonomy): domain Eukaryota; kingdom Metazoa; phylum Chordata; class Actinopteri; order Scombriformes; family Scombridae; genus Thunnus; species Thunnus thynnus. The sequence continues at coordinate 20,742,004 of NC_089535.1, forward strand.
CTGTCATGGCTGCAGTCACACATGACTCAACACCAACTCCCAATCCAACCGTTGTACTGAGCTCTGCCGGTACACAGCAACAGTTTGAGAGTAAGTGTGAGGGTGTGTGTGGTTCGTGTGTACTTGTGCATGATGTTAAAGAGAAAGTCAAAGAATGAAAGCCTATGTGTGCAAGTGTTTGTGTGTATTCTGGGTCGTAGAAGTCCTGTTTCTCTGCTTTCTGGGGTGGGAGAATGGGAACAATGGGCGCATTGTGTAGAGAGTTGGCAAAGAGGACGGGGGAGTGGGGGTGGAGGAGGAGGAGGAGAGAGGTGGAAAGGATAGGAGGAGACAGGAGATGAGAGCTGAAGAAAAGGGAGAGGGGAGAAGAGGAGAGGTCAGTGGGGGAAAGGAGGTATAAAGTGAAGAGGAGAGATAAGGAGAAGTTAAGATGTGGGACAACAGAGAACATGTGGAATGAAGTAGGGGTGAACGGAGTGACAGAGGATGGGACTGTTTGGAAAAGAGGTAAGGAGAGAGGAAATGAAGGTGACAGAAAAAAGGTGAGGTAGAGAGGTTCGACTATGGAAAAGGAAAGGTAGGAAGGAGAGGAAAGAGAAAGAGAGTGAAGGAGAAGTGAGAGGGCTGAGGTGAGAGAGGAAAGAGGAGATTGAAAAGGAGGACAGTGTGGAGAGGTGGGAGGAGAGTTAAGGGGGCACAGAAACAAGGTGAAGAGAGAAAGGAGAGAGAAAGCAAGGGGATTTTGTGCAAAAAGAATAGCAGGGTACCGTCTGGAATGGAGGACAAGTGAAGAGACAGGAGAGGAAAGATGGAAGAAGTATGGAAAGTTATAAGTCTTCTCAGTTTCACTTGACAAACATATGATATCCAAGTTGCCACAGCAGTGCCAAGTGGGAATTAGTGGATTAGACTCACATAAAAAATTGAAATCTGTATGCCCACACTGTGTTAGAATGTAGCTCAAAAATGATCTCAACGAGAAGCAAAGAAATTCAGACTTTTTAACCCAATCCGAAATGACACCTTCACACAAATGACCTGATCCTGGACTGTCATACTATGATATACTGCAATGGATTCTCATAAAACCCGAACATTTTAGTCACTCAGTGATTCATAAAGCTGGTGATTAATGTTGGAAATACAAACTCAGGACTTATCTGCAGGAGGGGAAAAAAAGGCATCAGGTCAGTGTAAAGTAAAAAAAACCCAAAAACCCACAAGAGTACGGTCCTTTCCCTAAAAGTCGTTACAAACTTAACATTAGGTATAAGCCAAGAAGCTAATTGTTAACTAACTATTGTGAGGCAGACTTAGACTATACACAGGCAGGATAAGTTTCCATCTAAAGCAGAGCCCACAGACAGTTTCAGTAAAGAGACATTATATCACTTTCAGATGTAACCTCCATCACGCATAACTCCATCACATCAAAGTCTAGTTTGAAAAATACGGCACAGCTGAACTCTGCAGTTTGGGTGATCTATTTTTTTAATACTAAAATAGTTTTACATCTTTAAAAATCACGATCAGGCTCCATATGTGTACCAGTGGGATTGATACTCAGGCTCATAACTTATGCATAACTGAAATCACTCTTATGAGCTCTTTGAATTTTTCATGAAAATGAATTATTCTTTCAAACCTAGAAACCACAAAGCTGAGAATTTAGTCTGAGATGCCACGCTAATGAACTACAGGGAACAAATCTTGCATAATAAAACATTAGCATTTTTGTCTGATAAGTGGTAAAGTGGGAAAATGTGTTCTTTTCTCCATAAAATGTCCTGGATTCACAATGATTCCCAGTGAAACTATATATCAGTATGATAGCCTTTAGCTCATTCAATTACCATGAAAGAAAGAATGGATTTGTGGACTTTTACACACAAATGAGCTGTAGATCAGTGTCTTATCAGTTTAAGAAGCAATTGAAAAAATATCATTGGAAATTTATGTAGGAATGTGGTCAAATTTATCTTTCAATAATCTTTTTAAGTAATTCCCTGTGGAATATACCTCAGCGTAGACTCACAGATCAGGGAGGGGCCAGATGTCTGTCTGACATGCTAATAAATGTTCACCAGTGCAGACTAAACCTTCTTTCGATGTAGGAATAACATGTCAGGCCTTAAATTCAGTGGCGTTCCCCTGAAAGCGTGATTCTTCTAAGGATTGTATTAACAATAACAGCCAGAGGGTTGGATGATGGATTGTTGAGCTGCTGGGAGAAGACCTGTTTAAAGTTTATTCAACTTCTGTTCTAGCTTTGACTTGATTAGAGCCAGCCAATTTGTCTTAGTAGGTGTTATACCAATGGTAAGAAAACACAACTTTCAGATATATTCAGTCTTGCAAAAGCACTGATAATGTTTGTAATAATTAGAGTAATGGTTGGGGTGATAAGGGAATGGTTCACTGTCAGTCTTAGGTTTAGACTTAATGTAATGCTGTTCAGATGCTAACTTTGGGTATTTTTGTCTTAGGGCCTGAGGATGTGGATGTTGGATGTTCTTGTGCATCCGTTTGTATCATCTGTGTATCTTGTGTAAGAATCAAAAGCAACAAATCTTCATAAAACTGCCCAGATTGCCATAAAATGTCATGTAGATATTGAATATCTCAAAGGGATGATTCTTAAAACTTTGGTCATCTCCTGAATTTTTGTCTAAAGCCACAATCAGTCTAAAATTTACTGGGTTTTGAGTGAGAAACTGTATCTCAACAACTGGCCCCAATGCCATAAAATGTAAAATTAATATTCAGGCTCTCAAGAGGATAATGCCTAATAATTTTGGCGGTCTCCACCTTTACATAGACTCTCCAACTCCCTCTCTTGTGGCACCTTAAAGCCAGAATATCAAATTTGCACATAATCCGTTTAGACTGTTGCTATGAAATATCCAAAAACATTTGTATTTTAATGATCCCGAGAACTTTTCTATGACTTTGTTTGTACTTTATTACTTTCATCAGGATAATCCTCTGAGTATCAGTACTGTTTCTAGGGAGTCCTATCACTCTTTCTTAAAGATTAGCTGTTTTCAACACGTATTGTGGGGTATAATGAACTGCAACTGTGGCTTAGAGTTAGCAGCCTTGTCCTGAGTATTAGCAGTTTTCAACAACTCAGGGGTTATAGAAATGTCTCATCCTACAAGGGAGTGTCTCATTTAACAGAAGTTAAAACCAAAAAAAGGCAATATGTGTTTGTGTAGTAGTATATTTAGTATTTGGTAGGGGGGATATGTGTTTGTGTTTGCTCAAGTATGTATGAGTGAGAGAGTGACTATTGGTGTCTTTTTTAATTAGGCGTATGTTATGAATATTCGGGTGCAGCCCTGGTGCTGATGCTTGAGTAATGACCTCACTTGTGTGGATTCCAGGGTGGTCCTTTCATAGCCTATTAGACACATACGCACACCCACCCACCCACCCACACACACACACACACACACACACACACACACACACATACACACACACACACACACATATACACTTTATTCTCTCTCCACACAGCCAGACTTTATCACACATTACTAACAAGCATGAAGAGAGTGTGTCAACACACACTCAGCCACAGTGAGCATTTTGTTCTCTGTCTTTAACACCCGGGGTTCAACACATCGTACACACACACGTTCCCAAATCTTCCGCCCTCACTCACACACACTAAAACGCTCCAACAACTTTAGTCATTCAAACTTTCTCTTTAATAGTGAACATAGAGTATACACCCAGGTGCACCAACACAGAAATCTAAAATCCCCTCTTTCTGTCTCCTCTTTTCTTGCTCAATCTTTCCCTTTTATAAGACCCACCCAATAGCAGTTGCAAACAAACACACATACACACACTCTCACACACACACACACAATGACAGGATCTCTCTCTGCAGGCTCCAAGGGTCTGATGAAAGTGTCGGGAATGTGTACTGAGAGGCCACTGACACTTCCTCTACTTTCTTGTATTGACTACTCGCCTCAGGCATCTAATGCCCCGGTGACTGCTTCTTCCAGACGTGTAATGGCCATAAACTGCAGATGACAAGCAGAATAGACAGGCTTTCATCTGCTGCTCTAGTTGTCATAGATGGTCCCTGATTACGGATCTATCCTGTATCAGTGTCACTCAGCTGCTCCTTTTAAGTGCATCTAATGGCTGAATTACCGCTTTCTCTGGATGTAAGTAATGATAAAAAAAACTCAAAACGACATGCAGGCTGGATAATGTCCTTTCTAAGGTCATTTAAAAACACCACAGACACCAAAGGGAAAGAACAAGAAAGAATATCACAAACATTTCTTGAACATTGAACTGTGCTACTGTACTTTCAGACCCCAGTATATGACATATGAAGTTGTACAGTCTGCATAAAAAATAAATATTAGTACTTTTATGTAATTACCTGATAAATAAAAGTAGATTTATTAAAGGTGGCTTAATATTTTATGTGGTTGCTTGTTGTGGCCTTATTGTAATGATCACTGTCCTGAGTTTATTTTTTTGATCTGTCTCTTTAGAAATCATCATGCAGAAATTAAGCAGATACATCCGGAGCAGCACTCTACCAGCAATAATTCAATAGAGCTAATAAAATGTACCATTGCCATTTCAGTGAATGAAATAACATTTTATATCCACTCCAAGCAAACATGTCTGCAGATGGAGTTCCTTATCGGCCCACCTCAGGAAATTGGAGATATAAACATAGTCCAGAAAACCGTTTATTTAATTGATTAGAACTTCCTTTATTCTGTTATTGGTGCACTGCCATGCCTAATACACATCCATTCTGGCTAAGGGATATAAGGATATAGCACACTGCCAATTTTCAGAGCCAGTCTACTGTATAGTTGATGGACAGTATTGCTTTTGGCAAGATAAATAAATATGCTAAATGTGGGATTTATAGTATGGTGTGCTGTGGAACAAAAGCACACTCAGGAACTAAATTATGGGTTTTAGCTACCGGCAAAACCGTCCTTCTACATTAAGTAACATATCTTGTGTATTGAGGCCGTCAAAACAATGTATTACAAATGAGATTTAGTGCTCCTTTGCAGTTGAGGTGCGAGAGTTGAAAAATATTTTGGCAAACTTCAGCTTTCATAGCTTTCTGCACAGCCTCGTTTCCCAGGAGTATCACTTATTTTTCATGTGAATTTTTGAGAGGTGGAGGTTGTGATAGTTTTTTCAACATTGGAAATTAGTCCAAGTGGGGAAAAAAAAAACCCTCCTTCATGTTTGCAGTTCAGTTTTGGCAGAGTGGAGTTCTTTTTGCTGTGTCACTGCAGAGAGAAAAGGGGGCTTAGAGGATTGGAACGGTCATATTAGAAAGTAAATCAAGACAGAAGGATTTCCACAAAAACACTGGCCTTTGACCTAGAACTTCTAATACTCGTTCTTTCATTCCTCATCCCCTCTTGTTTCTTCAGTTGCTCCCCCTTCTCTCTTTCTTTGTCTCTGTCTCTCTCACACACACACACACACACAAACACAGCTTCACACACACACTCTCCTCCAGCCCTGAGGTCCTGTTTCCGGTCTGGGGTGTATGAGAGAGACTGGAGCTTATTACACACACACATGCTCCTGTGAGCAGTGTTTTTGTTTGTATGTGTGTGTGTGTGTGTGTGTGAGTTGACTCAAAGTGTCATGTTGCTGCTGCTGCTGCTTAGTTTCGTCAGTCTCTTCGGATGCATTTTTTTAAAAGTAGGAACACTCGTAAAGCTCTACCAGATGGAAAAAACATGCTTCAGTTTCATATCACACAGGGGTTTATTCACACAGCCTTACGTGCCTGCCTGCGTATGTGCTCACACATAGATACATACACACACACAGCCACGGCTGCACGCACACCTTGTGTAGTACTGTTGTAAACTGACTTGTAGACAATACAAGTTTTGTTTCTAACAATCGTTTTTAGACCTTTTGCTCTTATAAAACTGCTGTTCCTGTCTTTACGATTGCAGTTTTCCGTATGTCAAACACTCACAAACACACACAAACGGCTACCAATCAACTTAAGTCTAAATCCGATGGGGATTTTTGTTTTTCCATGTTTCAGGAACCGGCTTAAGACCACATGTTTCCTGAAACACTGCTTTGTGTTGAAAGTTATGAAAGAGTAATATATGCTGTTTTTTACCGGGAAATATAGATTAACACATTCTTAACTAAAGCATAAAAACAGGACATGTGGTCAGAACAATGAACACAGAGGCCATTCTGTTGGTTGACTGATTTTGATTGGGTATCCTAAATCCATGCAAGTAAATATTTCAAATATGATTTTTTTAAAAAACATCCATCATGCCTCAAATGGCAGTTTAAGTACACCTTTTTTGCCATATAATGGGCATTTAATGAATTCATGGAGAGACTGGTGGTTCCTCTCAGTGACTCCTGACAAATAAAGCTACCTAGATGCACACATTTCTTTAAAAAATGCTCAATTTTTCATTCATGTTTTTAGTAATCTTAGCATATGACTCTAACACAGACATGTCTATGCTCACACAAACACACGCACACACACACGCACACACACACACACACGCACACACACATACACACACACTGGAACCTCCACTGATATCTACTCAATTCCTAAGAAATGCAAGTCAGCTTGACCTTTTTTGGCCAGATTTAGCGCCAATCTCTTACGGTTTTAGGTTTCATTTACACAGCAATGTAATCAGATTGAAATTTCCATGTATGCCAAAACCTTTGACTGAACTACCTGGTTATTTGATGCAAGCTTTTTTCAATTGCTCATTTTAATCTAGTTTTTATGATCCTGTAAACATCACAAGTTTGGCTTATACAGTGCTGTTCAATTGCCAATTGGAGGAAAAGAACCAGATGTTATCTACTGATGTAATCTAGCTTTTCCATGTTAATCTCTGGGTAGTGTTTTGAGATGATGGGCAGTGTTTCAGATCGATACATGTGAAAAAATACAGTATATCTCCAGTGGCGCTACACACATGCAACAGATGACGGGAAGAAAACTTTAACCAAAATATTAATAACCCTCTGTAAGTCCCTCCAGTGTCTTAATGTTATATATTTTCTCCTTTCAGAAAGTACCACTACCACCATGGATGAGGAACAGTGCTACTACAATGAGACCATCGCCTTCTTCTACAACCGCAGTGGCAAGTACCTCGCTACTGACTGGAACACGGTCAGCAAGCTGGTGATGGGCCTGGGCATCACCGTGTGCATCTTCATCATGCTCGCCAACCTTCTGGTGATGATCGCGATCTATGTCAACAGGAGATTCCACTTCCCCATCTACTACCTGATGGCCAACCTGGCAGCTGCTGACTTCTTTGCTGGACTGGCATACTTCTACTTGATGTTCAACACAGGGCCAAACACGAGGCGTCTTACTGTTTCGACGTGGCTGCTCCGTCAAGGCTTGATTGATACAAGCCTGACAGCGTCTGTGGCCAACCTGCTCGCCATCGCCATAGAGCGCCACATCACCGTGTTCCGAATGCAACTACACACACGCATGAGCAACCGGCGTGTGGTGGTTGTGATTGTCATAATCTGGACCATGTCCATAATCATGGGGGCCATCCCCAGCGTGGGCTGGAACTGTATCTGTAGTATTAAATCTTGCTCCAACATGGCGCCGCTTTACAGCAACTCCTACCTGGTCTTCTGGGCAGTGTTTAACCTGGTGACATTTGTTGTCATGGTGACACTGTATGCTCACATCTTTGTCTATGTACGCCAGAGGACCATGAGGATGTCGCGGCACAGCTCTGGACCACGACGCAACCGAGACACCATGATGTCTCTGCTGAAAACCGTGGTGATCGTGTTGGGTAAGGAAGTGATATCCTCCTCAACCTGTCTTTTCTATACATCTAACTGTCTCTATCCAGCATACTACCTCTATCTTTCTAGATATATACTGTATCTCTCACAGCTCTGTAGCTGTGAGTGCGAAATCTGAAGTCAGCAGTAGCAACAGAACAATGAATCTGTTGATGGGTCTATCTGTGACGCTGTATCATTCAGCACTGAGTCCAGGCAGTGTTTGCCTCACACGACTACAAGCATGAGTATTTTACATTCAACAACTGTTCAGTGCCCATTATTGGAGACTATTTGCAGATACATGCAACAGGAACATGTTCTGATATAGTCTACTGAAGAATCAACATTAAGTTTCAAACATATTGTGCTGAGGCAGAATAGTTACATATGAGTGTAATTTATTGAGGAAACGGTAGTTTTAGCTTGAGAATTGGAATAGTGAGATCGCTACTGTAGCACTTTGATAGACGCGGGTTGTTGACTTTATACAGTGCATGAAATCATCAAAGTTAAAACTACAAACCACATTCAGGCCCTTGGCAGAAAGTGAAGATTGCATTACTGTTATAAAGTCTCTGCAGTACTAAACCGCCATTCACTAAACCTTTACCCATTATATAAAGTTAGTTTATTATACTAAATTACACAAAGTTAGCTCTATTTGTTTATTTTCTGAAGAAAATGAAAGAGAGGCTAGAACAGATGCCCTATTCTATGAGTTTTTCATCTGGACGGAGAGCTTATTTGGTGGGAAAGTACTTAAAAAGCATTCAGGATACGTTTAGAGGAAGGTGAGCCTGCGGGTCACCATTCAAGTCTTTACACTACATTTCTTTACAGTGGACTGAAAATGTGAATGAGTTACAGTTTCACTGATGTAAAATCAATACTCTATATTTTGATCTCTGAACATGACTACATTAGCAGCTTGGTGAACATTCAGAATGAACAGATCCCATGCTGTATTAATGTTATTGTAAGATTTATGCTGAACACAAACTGATAACTGGGAAAGCAACCAGCCTCCTAGCTCCTCCTGCCATTTACAGTAATGATGTGGGGAATTTTTGTCAGCCCCAGCATGTTAACATCTATATCAAGAATTGTGAAACCACAGCTGACCACAGATGGATTTTCAGCAATTGATAAAAATAGAGGTTATCAGTTACATTCACACTGGGTGAGCAGTGTAAGGGCACAAGATATTTTAGGTTTTACAAAGTTTTATGTCTAAGAATTCAGTAAAAAATGCTCCCCACTTTGTAAGTCTGCAGGCTTCTCCAGTAGTGTGTAATAAATAAAGGCATTGCTGTTTTTACATGAACTGACTATAGCACAGTAGTGTGAATTGGAGTGTGAATTGTGGGAAAGTAAGTCTTAGTGCTTGGAAGCAGGATGTGTTGATCCTAGACAAAACATACCAAGGGATTCCATGTGATTTGTCTCCTGTGTGTGCTGCGTTATCTCATCCTGTTGCCTCTGTTGTCTTTACTCCACACTTAACTGAAAGCAATGGACAGCAGAATGTGCTGTGTAGCCTATAGTTTGTACAAAACCGGAGAACAGGCCTTTACTACTGCTTAGAGATGCCTTGTGTGTTTCTACTTTTTCGTCTGTGGCAGTCAAACTTCCACACAGATATAATTCACCGCTTTTGCACAGAAGAGGCAAGTGATTCTTGAGTCTCATCCGCAGACGTTTGCATGCTTCTGAAAGGCTAGAGATGGGCTGATCATAAAGTAAATTAATAAATTAATAAGAATGTAATAGGTGAACTATGAGATGTTTTGCATCTAATAAAGATTATTCTGGAAAGAAGTTGAAAGATGAGAAGTTTGCCAAAAGGACAAGGTCACTAATCAATAGAAGTGCAATATTCTTATTTCTGAATTTGTCTTTTTTGTCATCACCATCTTCTTTCCTGATTAATATTATAATCAAATTAAAGATGTTTGGTGTTCATGCTCCTTCTCAGCAGTATAGTGTCAGCTGTGACAGTAAAATTGTTGATACAGTTTATATTTTGACTGATTAGAGCTACATGACCTGCATTAAGAACACAATACCATTTCACTTTTGCAGTATTTTTCCATTGTGTAACAGTTGGGTGGATTTTTTTATGTCTCCTGCAGCTGCTCCTGCCTTTTTGTATTGAGTGTCCCGTATACTAAGACAGAGAAGAGTCTGAGCCATCAGAATAACTCACCACTATCCCTTAAGAACTCCTATAATTAAGCATAAACCTGTTCCAAATGCTGATAAATGACTTTATCCTGAAACAGCAGGCCGAAGATTCCGTAGAAATTAAACAAAGTATATCTTTCCCGCTCAAGTTTTTCTCAGTATCAGGTTCTGCCAGTAAAAGCCTGGCTTGACGCCAGTAATGTGAATGTGAAAGCTTATAAACAATTTACAAAAATGTTACTTTATCTAGAAACTGATCTAAAAATCGAAGGGTTTTACGTGATCACAAACTTAAAGAGAAATGAAAACACCTAAAGATGATGTGATTGTAGAAACAGGTGCTCTTTGGCTGCAGTCCCAAAAGGAGATCACAGAAAAAAGTTCAACAGTTTGGAAAATCCACATTTATAAGAAGAAAGTCTCATATAGAGGGATACTTTTTTGAGTTTGCGCTACCAGCTTCGTTTGAATGTGCAGCATTCAAGAAAACTGAAAACAATGTGATGTTGTGATGCAGCAACAGTTTTACAATCCTCACCATTGTAAAATTTAAAGCTTTATTTTCCGAATTCGTGAACAAATCATTATTGTTTCCTTTTGCTGATGCCAAACCCTTACTGGGAAGGTAAGGGTCTTTTGAGCAAGGGTGTGATGTGTTTTGGTTCAGTCTGGAATCCAACTGCTGTATCAGAGTGATGTCATTTTGAAGCACTGAGGAGGATATAAAAAAAAACAGATTTTTTTTTGCTGTACTGATAGACGGGAGGCTTCTCAGCAGGACGCACAAGCATTTATTCACATCCATTTGACACTTCTTATCTGCTGCAATAAAACAAAGCCTGTTTTTGTGTTACGTTGGCCAAAGTAGTAGTTTAGGCCCTAAGTCTTTCAGTCCCCTGCGGGGTAAAAGTTGCCGTTGAGTTCTGGGTTTCGATTATGTTCAACTTCTTAGGGAAAGGTTAAGATGAGTTTTGCCTTTGCTGTTTGACCAGAAAGAAAACCCCTCAGCAATTCCCTGTCCAACTTCTTCCATCTGCTCACCAGATGATAATAACTGCTCCCCTGCTGCCTGCTGTCCTCTCCACTTGTTCCTCTCAGGATGCGGTAAAGCCAGCTATGGCTGACTTCTTCTTCGAAGAACAGGATGAGATGGGGGAAACATTTTTAACATAGCTGGTTACACACACTTGAACACATGCGAAAGGCACATGCATGTACACATAGACTCTCTCACACTCACATAAGTCCTCAGGCTTAATAAAGAACAGTGGGACACAAGATTGGCTCCATTCACATAGACTCTGACGTATTTATAATGTAGTCAAATGATGGGAAAACAAAACCAGAATCTGGCTTGTACTTGATTTGTTTTGCCAAAGACAATAGAGCATGTATCCTCTTAAGAGATAGGGACACACACACATGGAAACAGCACGCAAACATACTAATACAAACAGATAAACAAAGTCCTTCCATTGTCATAAAGGTACACTGTGCACACATCAAGAAAACTTTTACGAAACCTCCAAGAAAGAACAGAGCACAGCTGCTTTCCCAAACCTTTCATCAGGAAGCATCCAGAGTTGACTTCCACACAGTGGATGTAGCGAATGAGCTCGCCACAGACCAGTTACATAGGCTACTGCATGGCTGTGAAAATTGTTTAATCTTTACAAACTGTGGTTGTGTTATGGTGGTGTGAAGAACAACCACCTCAGCTCATGCCATCCAACAGTATGACAGTAGAGCTTCAGAAGTTCCCCATTTAAAGTGACTTTAGCATCAGTTGTTTTAACATTAGCTTGTTGTCCTTTGCTATTTTTAGTAGCTAAATTATTGTTTTACTCAAAACATATTTGCAGCACTGACGAGTGTCCTACAGAAGTGTTGAGCTAAATAGTGTGAGTAAAAACAGGAGCTACATGTTTGGGAGCTTTCTTTACTTACTTGGCTGGTTAGCTAACCAGCTAACGTTACCCTTGAGTTTAAAGCCTTTTCGCTAACATTGTCTTGTTGCTATTAAAGGCAATATAGTGTTAATAAAATGGATTCAATTACAGATTATAAACAAAGAAGTCAAAGCAGATAATTACTGGTAACAACTTGGTTTAGTGTGAACATTAACATAATGCATTGTGGAACCGTGCCCCCTCAAAAAATTTGACCCCTGCTTAGAATTTGCAAACAACTGGTGCAACTGCCATCTGCAAGTGTGCCAATGTGGTTGTTGAATACCATTCCTGGCTTCAAGTAATGTTGCTATCTGCAATTCTTGCTGCTAGTTAGACGACTATCAAAAAAACTTGACACTTCAATCTACACAATAACCAAAACTTGTTAACTATCACTGATCTGTTGCAAAGAAGATCACAGATAGTTTTGCTACAGTAGCATATGGCCGCTGGTGCTTCTCAGTGGGAGAAAAAAGTGTTTGAGTGGCACCAACAGAGATTCTCTTCATCAGTCTTCAATGAGTCAACAGCTCAGTCAAATTAACCGTGACCCTTGATCAATGTGTGTGTGTCTGTGTGTCAGGTGTTGGCTCATGCAGGGGTCTTCTGTGAATGATTTGATTATCTTAAAGCCCCTGGTCTTGTATGCAGTCACATCGTCAGACAGTGCGGAGTGCCAAAACACATACCATCACCCAAGCAAATGCACACAGATGCCATAACTGACCTTCACTTCCATCAAAATCACAATGTATATCCAATCAATGTTCAAACCATGAACTCACTGATTTTCCTTTCTAGATTTCAAAGTGAGAACACAAGATAATGGCTACATGCTTACACATACCCCCACCATACACACACATTTCTTTCACCCTGCTGCTACAATGCATGTGTGTCTTCTGGCGGACTGAATGCAGAACCAATCAGAGCTAACAACAAGCCAAACCCTCCGGTCCGCTGTCAGCATGGAAACATGCCTGGTATGCAGCTTGCAATGTCACCTGTTTTCTGCGTTTTTGAGTGTGTGTGTGTGTGTGTGGGTGTGTGGGTGTGTGTGTGTGTGTGGGTGTGTAAAGCTCTTAATGCAAGAAATTTCTGTTCACAGTGCAGCTTTTCTAATCACTCACAATGGTAGCATCTGTCATTATGAATCCTGTTTCAGCAGCATCAGTTAATTTCTGGCAAACTCTCCAGTCTTCTTCAACATGTATCATTAACTGCTTCATAACATACCTTACCTATTCTTTCAGTAATCCTGCATTTGTAAGCCTGCAATAAAGGGAAGTTCTTTATAACAGAGCTGGAGAGAGCAGACGTAGCATGACCTATAGAACCACAATGGCCACATTTATGAGAAATACATCAGGTTGAAATAAACTGAATTTCCCTTTAATTAATGAAGGAGCTTCAGTATTATAAAGTATTATTCAGATCAGCTTAGCTTGTTGGATGAAAAACCTATTTTTGAAAATTCATAAAATACCCATAATATAAAAGGAAGACATTTTGTTCTATCACAGTAATTAGTACAACAGTTTTGCGTCTAATGCTGTTAACATTTTAATTCATCAAGATGATTAGTAGTTGTCACGGAAGTGAATAGAGCCTTACTGATACATTGGCCAAGCCAATATTATTTGATTATTACTAATCAAAGATATATCATTGTCAAATATGTCTGCCGATAATTACCAAGAAACTGCAGCTCAGAAATGCCAAAAAGATCAAAAATACCGGTATATTTAATGTACAAACTACTTTATGTTATTGTACTTACTGTATTGTAGCCCAGTGTAATTTATATGTGTATGTTTTTAAAATATATTTTAGTCATATTTATCTTATTCTCAACTGTAACATATCCTGCTCAGTGCATGTCTTGGTCTAAGGGATCCTTATCAAAAGGTTTTACATTATGTGTTTAAAAAATGTATATCAGTCAATATGTAATCATTAGATTTTTTTAATGATCAATATTAATATTGGTATTGCTCTAGATGTGGATTTTCATGAGTGTATATGACTGAGTGGCTGTCTCTGGGACAGAATAATGAAGCATTTTCTAACCAGAAAACATCTGAGATCATAGCCTGAAGTAACAGAGACTGGCGGCACCAAACAACTAGCGGAAGAAAAAAAATGTAACCATACACAGAGAATGTTGTCAACAATACAGTTGCAGCATTGGACTGGGCTGGTATTGTTGTATAGTTCAGTCACATAAAACAGAAAGACCGCTTAAAATCAGATGCAATTTTGGAAAATTAGATTCAGAATTTGGTGGTGACTGGCACGGCTGTGGCAGACAATCTGGATTTTATATAAACCGTTACACGGCAAGCAGTGTGAGTAGATTTTACTGTCGACTTTGGTCTTTTTATTCCAAAACACTGAGAAAAAAAGAGAGAAGTAAGGTTTGAAAACCAGAAATCTCAGCACCTGGCAGTGAGTCACTGCTGCTGACCCCGCAGATACAGTATATTACTGCCTTTTTGTGCTAGCAGAGCAGAAAAAAACCTTCATTATTGCCATTTCAAAGAACTCACTGTACTTCCAGTCAAAAGCGTGTTTCTCTGACCATTAGATCACTATGACACCACCACCAGACTCCATCACTGTGTAAACCACGAGCCTCTTTATCAATAAATCACTCAGCTACTGAATTTGAACTTTTATCTAATCTTCAGTGCATGTTTGGAATCACTGATGTGGGGAAAAAAATCCTTCTGCAGACTAACGGGAAGTCACCAGGCCTTTTCTGAAATATATATAATGGTTTTGGTCTGCTGGTTTATTTCAGTGGGATCATGGTCACAACCACAGATAATGGTTTGGTTAGAAAAATGATAGGAAGAGACATACAGAGACAGAGAGAGAGATACATGCAAAGGATGAAACTGAAAGATAGACATGGTGGTAGAGAGGGAGAGAAGAGACAAGCTGCAGAAAGTAAAGCATGACGATGGTGAGTCAAAGTTGAGATTAAAAAAAAGAGAAAGGATTGGGAAGGGGGGGGGGGGGGGGCAGGAAACCAGAAAGAAATGAAGAAAACAAAGGGAGATGCTGATAAAGATTAATGGGAAGAAAGTGAGTGAGACACACAGAACAATGGAGTAATGTAATATTGGATGTTTATTCATTTTTAACGGCCTGTGAGAACTGCACATTAGAGGAAACCTGATCTCACATGAAGACACATGAGAAATGATAACTCTAAAGGATATAGTAATGGGTGGTCAGTCATGAAAATCCAAGACGGCAGAATGCGAAGTTCTGTAATGAGTTAAGTATGTTACTACATGTGGAATACATCAACACGATGTAGAGAAAGTCAGAGGTGTGAGACACAGCTTTATGAGGATCAGAAACTTAAAGGGGCCGTACAGGAGGTTTTGCAGCTCTATTTTTATTTGATAGAAACTACAGATATATGAACATTATTGCTGACAAATTTTAATACAAAAGTTATTTTTTATAGATTTTACTTAATTTCTGTGCAAGCAAATTCCACACTTGAACATTGCAAAAAAAAAAAAAAATCTTGGAGAGTTATGCTAGCATTGCGCAAACACAGAAAGTCCTCACCAGAGAAACAATAGCACTTGTTGTCTGTTTAAACACTTAAACCTGTATTTACAAAGGCAAATGCACAAGTAGTTTGACATTGTTATAGCACTTCAAAACCTCTGTGTGTGTTCAGACGGAATTGACGCAAATGCTCATCCAAACTTGATCAAGACATTTGTTCGTATCTATATAAATCTGCTTCATAAATGTACAGACATGAGGGGGAAAAGGAGACAGACTGGAGGGAAATACATTTAGAAACTGAGGATTTGGGGCAAATAAACAAAAGTGGTCTGGCGGTCACATTCGCGAAAATGACCCAAAAAAAAAAAAAATTCTTCACTTTCTGTCTGAACTCATGTTGAGGGAGGAGGTCAGGGAGACTTAGTTTGTTGTTTAGGTTGGGGAACTTGCTGCGTAAACAGAGACCAGCTCTCCTCAGTGGTGCATTCAAGAGCATTGTGTTAACAAGCAATGTTTCAGAAAATCAAATCCAAAAGACAGCCAGACATTACTTTGAGGAATAATGTACATAAGATCATTTCTATCAGCTCACTCACCAATATTGGAACATCTTTAAAATCACCACAAAAGAGCATTTTCATGCAAGTATATTATCATAAATTATCACTTTGACAATGCAAATGACATCATGTTCACTGTGATTAATGATCTTTCCTGAGCAATTTTCAAATCTCTGCAATATGTTTCTCAAAGCATAGTGAAATGACTAGAAACTGATGGCGGACTAAAACGCAAGCAGTCAAAATATGTCATTTCTAGTTAAAGGGCTAAACATTCAAAACCACACAGCATGATCCTTTAAGCCATTTAACCTCATATTTATGTGATTCTGTAGCACACAACATGTGATTGAAAGCAAGAAAACATAAAGCTTCGGAAAAATAATAGATAATATGTCTGTAACACTGAAAGACAATTTCACAAACATCTTAATGATGACAAATGCCTTTCTCCCTGCAAGAAACATGACACGTCAGCCATTAGAGCAAATCCTTTCCTAACAGTCACCAAGTAAGATTAGGAAAGAAGCATATTTCCTAACCTGAAGGAGGGGGCTCAAGTGCAGAGACAAATAAAGGCCTCAAAACCATTGTTCATAATCTCCCGATGATGTTGTACAAAGCAAATAGCCCTAATACTGAAAGTGCAACTGTTGATTGTAAGGTTAAGCATGCTGGGTTCAATGTAACAGTTTTTGAGAGCGTTTTCTCAACACCATCCAAATGTTTTTTTGTGTTTGAGTGCTCCTCCATCTGTCTCTGTGCCATGTATAATTATGTAAGTGACTGCTTGCGTGTGTTTGTGTCTGCACATGCGAGTGTTTATCCGTGTCTACTCTCAGTTTTGCATGTGTTCATGGGAGTGCTGGGTTCATTGCCATAGTCTGGTCTCCATTATTTCCTTATTTTTGTTCCCATAGTCCTCTGTTCTCTCTTTTATGGAAGCCCATTTCTGCCAGTAAAAGAAATAAAAAAAGGAGGAAAGTTGGAAATAATAATAATAATAATAAATCCTCATGGTGTGTCAAAAGTAATAACATAGTAAATCGGTTACGGAAGCCAAAATTATGATTTTATTTTAAACTGAGAAAATGAGGTTGAAGGTCAAATTTATATAAGTCCAAATTTCGATTTATCAAGTCATAATTGTGAGATACTATGTCATCATTAATCGAATGTTTTACATAAAAAGTAATAAAAAAAACATTTGTTTGGCAGAAAGGAGCTTCCGTACACATTGGTTTGTAGCTCCCAAACTTTTAAGACTAAACAGGAAATGTTTCAACCTTACATGAAACTTCTTGGATAAATTTTAATGTTATGAGGATTTTGATATCTTAGCCTCTTGAAACTCTTAAAAGTCATTATCCTATCTGTCTCTAGATGATGTTATTTACTGGATTTTGGGTGTGGCTCGTAAATCCAGTCGCTGCAATAACTCAATTCCCTGAATTTGGGGGAAGTTTTTTCATCCCTTCATCCCCTACCTTGTATACAAATTGGTGTACAAGGATTTAAAGGTTACCATAATTAAGATGTAGGCAGGGAAACAGAGAAAGAGTAGTTCACTGTGTCAACATCAAATATCATAATACGTCACATACAGTAGAACACTGTTGCTATGAGTCTTAAAGGACATATCAACATTTTTTCCTCTACATGTCTTCTGTATGACTTCTGTGTAATTGCTAACTCTACCAAGACCTGGAAAGTGCCGAAGTAGTTTTCCATACATTTCCAGATTTAACAAGCCTGCTTAGGAGCTTTGTTTATTTACTTTTCTCCACTGACTTTCCATTTCTCCAGTCCAGTCTTCCCTCCATGTGGCATTTTTACGTAATGACAAGGCAAAAGGATTCACTCAGGTCTGCCAAAAAAACATATTCGTTTCCTCTGTAGACAAAAACTCTGGTTTACCATCTGTGAACCTGGCGTAGCAGTGACGCTGCTTTTTGTGGCAGAGTAAACCAGCCACATGTTTCGGACAATCTAAAGCGGCAATTTTGAGATGATGGTGTAACACATGCAACTACATACACCTAAATTCAGAGAGGAAATGAAAGAAGCTGAGGGTGAAACTTCGCAGGTCATAGCTTCGGACAAAGACTGTTTTCCTTTAAATTCTGAGGGAAAATCCGGACAAACGTCCTATAAATATCCATATTTTACACACATTTCAAACTAGACAAGTTTGAATCAAGTGTTTTGTGTTTTTATTTGTTACTTTGTTATGGTTTCTGCCTTACCCAGAAGAATATATGTTGTGGTTAGGGTCAATTTCATGACTATTATATATTTCCATCAGCCCTAACACAAAATGAGACAGTGTCACTGAAACATACAGGAAACATGGTCATGTAATACAATCATAACATTGGTCAGAAGGATTTTTCTTATTTTTCTAACTGAAGTGCTGAATGTTTCTGTGGTGTGTTTTTCTCCTGTTCAGAGTAAGACGTTTCACACAGAGACAAATAGTTCAGATAGTTTCTCTGCCAGGCTGCGAACCGTTTGAGAAATGTATCTAACTCTGGAGAGTCTGCCTGCATAGCTGGGAAGTGAGGTCAAGCCTTTGCTGCAGCTGCCGCCTGCAAAACACTAACAGATAACAGGCCTGCCTGTCAATATCATCTCTCTCTCTCTCTTCCCTGCTCGCCTCATTTCTCATCAAGACTTTTTGTCTCTAGAGTGTAATGTGCAACAGTTGTTCTATAGTTAGGACAAATAGCATCTGCTAACTGAATTCACAACACTTGAGCTTGAGCTTTATGGGTAATAACTCAGTGACCCCCTGCACTGTGCTATCACACTCCTCACACAGAAGAGGTTAGAGGGTTAGAATGATAATGGGGTACTGGTTGTGAAAAGTAGATGAATGTCAGTCGTTTCTGTCTCTTTGGATGCTTCACATTAAGGGAGGGGAGGTAACTGAGGATGATGATAAGACAGTGTTTTGATTGGCAGGCTGCTTGATCTGATTTCCTGAGATTTCAGGAATCTCATCCTTTCTCCTACCAACAGTCAACATTGGTTTGTGGTTATCATGACAGCAATCTTTCCTTATCTTTAGTTATGGTTTTGTAAGGCACTGTAAAATCATGTTTGTGGCACCAGATCGTATTCATATTCTGTCATACTGTCTGTTAGCTTCTGAGACACTAAAGGAGTACAAACTAGAACAAAATAAAAATGATGTGTCTATGTGGGTCAAATACTGTATGTGTTCTGTTAAGTTGTGTTTTCTTGTGAAATGGTGTTTTGTTTTTGGGTTTTTTTTTTTAAACTTATTTCTGATTGAAATTGGGTTTTTATTTGGGAAGTTTGGTCTTTCTTTGGTCATCCCAGTTTATGGAGCCTCAAAAGTGACAAGTTGTACATGTCAGTAGAGCTGCAACAATAATTGCCAACTATTTTGATAATTTTAAGTCATTTTGTAAGAAAGAAAATCTCTCATTCCAGCTTAAATGTGAATATTTTCTGGTTTCTTTAGTCTGTCTAGTTTACTATGACAGTAAACTAAATATCTTTGTGTTTTGGACTGTTGATTGGTATTTTTCACCATTTTCTGACATTTTATAGACCAAACGACTATTTGATTAAGTACAATAAAATATTTAAATAACAAGTTAAGTTAAATAATTACTGTTGTTTGTGAAAATATGATAAATGTGTTTTCATTTTTTCCCTCACATCAAATGATAAAATGTGATATCCACAATTCACAAAAAGCACTTTTTTGTTTCCACATCCTCTTTTTCCATGTGTGAAAAAACATGCATAAAAGCTAAATATAACATTCTGTCTCTATATGGACATTGAAATTTGTATTAAGCCTTTTTTCACGTTTCATACAAAACTACATTCATTATTTTCTTCATCTTCCTTTGACAAAAAACAAACATCTTACTCCTATATATTTAAATATGTCATTTCTTTTTATTTTGAGAAACAACAGCATTCTGTAGAGCTGTCTTTTTATGTATTGCTGAAAAACATTTTTTAATTTTCCCTGCCCCATGTTTTAACTTTCTTTCTCTGCTTTGTGTTCCCTCAGGTGCCTTCATAATCTGCTGGACTCCCGGCCTGGTCATCCTCCTTCTCGACGTCTTCTGCGCCAGCTGCAACGTCCTCACCTATGAAAAGTTCTTCCTGCTTCTCGCCGAGTTCAACTCAGCCATGAACCCCATCATCTACTCCTACCGCGACAAGGAGATGAGTGCCACCTTCAGGCAGATCCTGTGCTGCCAGCGGCAGGAGAACGTCAACGGGACGGCAGCAGAGGGATCCGACCGATCGGCGTCGTCCATCAACCACACGGTGCTGAGCGGCGGTCACCATCACCACAACGAACACTCAGTGGTATAAAGGAGGGCTGGAGATGCAGGGGATATTGACTGAGGGGAGGTGAACGGCTGTACGGGAAGGTCAAGAAGAACTGTAAACATGATATGAACTAAAGACATGTGATGAATTTTGAGAATGAAGATTATGTAGATGGAATTGGTGAACAGGATGGGATCACAATGAAGAAGAGGATAGCAACTATGACGAACGATAAAGATGAAAACATTATCTCTGTATGGAGAAAGAAAAAGGTGGGAGTCTGATCTTCAAGGACTCTGATAGGCTGTTAGTATTTTTGTTTAGTTTTTTATTATTTTCTATTTGCGTTAAATGTGTTGTCATGGGCGACGCTGATATGAACTATTTAAAAGTAATCTGTGAAATTAAGGTAATGCCAGTATAACCCATCCTCTGTCTCCAGTCTTCTCTAACTTTGTATCCTGTAGTTGTGAATTCTGGATATTTTCTCCACGATCCTTATTCTTAAGAACATCATACATACAGTACGTGGTTTATACACACAACATGATACTCACATTGAAGTTTCCTTCACATCCATAAGAAGACTCACTTGTATTAGTTGCATCCTCTGGTCTGAACCCAGATTTAGAACACTACACTTTCTTTTATGCTCATGTTTGAGAAGAAAGACATCAAATCTCAGGAAAGTCAAACTAACACAAGGAATAAGCCCAACAAACATGCCGCTTTATGCTTGTGACCTGTAACTGAATGTTAATAGATAAAAAAGTTATCAGTAGCAGCTTTAACTTAAATGACCTTGTGGAGCCTCAAAGCCCTCTGATAGTGTTTGGACCTCCAGGGTTTCAAATTTTTCAAATTCTAGACTCCAAAGTGAAAATTAATTGGACATCCTTCTAATCTTTAAAGATCCCCTCCAGACATGAAAAGTTCATTTCTCTCATTCGTATCAGATTTTCAGTGAGCACAGAGAAACTTTTCCACTTCAGTAGATGAATGTCAAAACAGCCTTGTAGAATTAAACTCTGCACATACAGCACATCATTCTGCATAGTGAGGTTCAAATATCCAACTGAAGTAATAAAAAGAAAAACAGTGGAGGGACTTTAAAATATATATATTAATATACAGATGTTTGACATGTTTAGCAACTTACAAAAAATACTGCAAAACCGTTATACCCAATTGGGATTCAACACAGTCTTAATGTAACCAGATCCACTTTATTCAGTAGATCAGTCATTTGCCTTTTAACGACAAGTGAACTTATGACTGAAATACTTTGATGATTCATTATTCTACTGAATGTCTTCTACTAAAATACTTCCCAACAGTTTCTTGCTTTCTAACTCAATGAAGGATCCAAGACCTGCATGAAATCCAGAGTTGTTTATCCCCTCTAAGGAATTAAAGACAAGTTGTTCCAGGGATCTTACCAAAAAGGGGAGGAGGATGTTTGCAGAATTAGAGCAGGCTCTGTGCCACAGTGTTATGCAGAGACAAGGTGAGGGTCATATCTGGTGAGCGTTAACAGACTTCAGATCATGACATGAAATGTGCTGAGCTGTCTGTGTATCGCAGTTTTGTCTGGTGACTCTGTGTCTATAAGGCTTACTGAGAAAAGGGGGATGAGGAGGTTAAGTGAATGTGAAAGAATGACCAGTGTTCCAGTGTTTATGTTAAATTCCCTCTTGATGGCTCAAGTAGAGTCTCTGAAACAGGAATGACGTTTTGTAACAGTAGGATTCATAAGAAATAGAATTGACGTACAGTATGATCAGGCAGGGTGACAGGTTACAGGATAAGACCATTCCTTCTTTTCAGAATGAACATGAAGATGAAACAGAACTGTCTGACTGTGTAGTTCACAAACTCTATTTTGCCATGATTGATACGGTAGCTAATATTCACAGTGTAGTCTGCAATACATCCACCTGCTCTATTTATAATGAATATGACTAGCTTTCCTGCAGAGCAGAGTCTTTGCAGCAGAACTGATGCAGGGCTAGTGTGGCAGTTTTTACTAGGACCAGCTTGAAATAAAACAAATCACTAAAAATCCAGGCCCACAGCAGAACCTTGCTCAACAACTTTCCGGCGTTGACCAAAGTTGAACTTTGGATTTCCTTTGCCTCCACAAGTGTGTCTGCTGATCATGATGGTTCCACTGCAATATATTGATCTTGGTCCAAAATGTATCTGTTTTTAATGCTGGTGTGACGGAGCCCTAACAAAACTCAGCCAGGAATCTGCAGCTCTTTGGCTCTGCTTACTATACTGAACTCAGAGCTCCATTTCAGCTCAGACTCTGACAAATGTTTGCTAAAACTGTTAAACTTCAATGTGCATCAGTTACGGCAGTATTTGGGAAAATTACAATTTTGCTCAGTAATTTTTCTGGGAGGGAATCATGAAGTTCACTCTATAATACCAGAGTCAGATAAGTCTGCTTGGCTTTAGCAAACACTAAAGCTAAGCTAAGCAGGACAAAAGAAACTGAATGATATGAACACATTTTTTTTTGTGACAGTGTTACCGGTGATCTGAAGTAATACAGGTGTCCAATTCATATAATATTGGCCATTTTTGGTAGTCACTCCCTTTTTAAAGCTGTCAACAATGACATATTACTGTTTAATCTTATGATAATACTCAAACGTCTAGTAGCCTTTTTTACAGTGTTTTCCTTAATGAATTGACTTAGTGAGAGGCGAGCCAGAGTTGAGCCGATGCATGGTGTTACTTTATTTCCACAAGTGCACCCCCTGACTTCTGCCATTAACTTGCGATTGTGTGCCAGCTGAGGTCGGCATGGTGATGTGATGACGTGCATTGTTAAAAATTGCCCGCTGAACACTTTGTCGTGACTTGAATCAAAACACTTTTTGGCCAAAATAAATAGACAAAGCTCCCAACAGCTGACAGAAAAGTGAGAATCACAGCCAATAATACAGTCAACTGTTTTCCAGGAAACAAGAGGTTTGTCAAAGATTTAAACTGCTGTGCTTAAATGAAGTCAGCAGTTTTTGGTTTTTTTTATATGAAGTACATTGTTTTTTTTGTCTGGAGAAAGATTACAGACTTTGGATTCTTTTTCAGTATCACCCTGCGTCACACGCTTATCATCTTGCTACATGTGTGGAGTGAAGTGCTGTGGTCAAGGGCACCTCATTATTTTTGGCATTTTAATCTCCTGGTTTTGCCTCTGCACTGTAAAAAATGAACAAGTTGAGAAAACTCAAAATTCTGTGGCAACAATGTTCGATGAAACAATTGAACTTCATTAAAAGATCCCATCCAGTCATGTTTTAAGACATATAAAAATCATCTGCTTGGAATAATAAGTTGTCTTACATGATTTTTCCACAACAAGAAAGAAGTTATATGTTTTTTTAAAATAGCATCTTGTCTCTCAAATGTTTAACTGTCCTCTTCTTCACTGAAAAGTCCATTCTCAGTATATGTACTCTGGAGGCTTCAAGTTTCCACATCATACTTGTGTACGTTGTATACTGGACTGTGATTGGCTCCAAACAAGTTGTGATGTCACATATCATGATTGCCTTAAACTCAGATTTTCAGAGAGCTCAGAGAAACGTTCCACTTTCAGCAGATGAATGTGAAAACAGCCTTTTAGTGTCAAACTCTGCACATACATCATTCTGCACAGTGACGCTCACACATACAACTGAAGCAACAAGAAGAAAAACAGTGAAGAGAAACAATTTTCACTTTTGTTTATTTACTCCAAGTTAGTAGACCAAAGCCCACCTTGGTTGTCCCCAAACATACATATACATATACGTATATATATACTGTGTATACGGCTGACCTCACAAGTAGTGGCAGCAGTGTGCCACTCATTGTTTCATTGACCAGCAGTGTACGGCTCTGGATCCAAGCCTCCATATTTGACATTCACTGTAACCATTTTCCTAACAAGTATTGATTCAGGTTATATAGCAAACCAACTAAATTCTCTGTCTGTGTATGTATTTGTTTACCAGTGTGTCACTCTTTGTATACCAGTGTAAGTATATCTGTACAGTATGTATGTATATAAAATATATTATTCAAAGTTAA
This sequence comes from Thunnus thynnus, assembly GCF_963924715.1. NCBI lineage: Eukaryota > Metazoa > Chordata > Actinopteri > Scombriformes > Scombridae > Thunnus > Thunnus thynnus. Next base: position 20,766,488 of record NC_089535.1, read on the forward strand.
TCACCAAAGGGAAAGTGTTTTTGTGTTTGTAAATTTAACTGTATACTCTGTCCAAATGTACTGTAGGATTTTGTTGGTTTTTATGCCATGAGCTCTTTTGTATTGTGACCCTGATTAATGAATTTCCTGTAGACACAATTACACTTATTAACTTGTTTGTGACCCAGAACTAGATATCCATGTGTGCAGTGCCTTTCAGTTCTTCTCCTTAAGCTTGTCTGTTGCTAACACCATCGTCTTACAGTTGCCTTACTAGTAGAACAAATGTCCGTGTCAGCATATTTCTCTTTTGTAGTGAGTTTTTATTAGAGATAAGAGATAGTAAAGATACACAGCACAGCCTCAAAAAATGTTAAATGGGTACTAATGCATAAATTCAATGTATATGTTATGATTTAATAACAATAATGACACATTTCACAACCTTTTTGGAGTCAAAACTAGTTAAAATCATCTAATATGGGGACACAAATTGCGATGTAATTTTTGAACGTTTTTATTTTGTCTTTTTGTTCAACAAGGAGATGTACTTTGTGGAGTCAACACACAACAAAGAAATGCATTCTTAAGGGCAACACACACAGGAGGCATATGACGAAGTACCCACACCCATTGTTCTCTATGTAAGTCTGCACACTGGCACACTTGCTCACCGTATCGGCACATCCCGGGTACTGCACCCAGAATACTTCTTCTTTTGCCTGACAGTGTTACATGACACAGCCGGTATGTGTTGTACTTAAGAATTGTTTTTGTTTCAATACCCCAAAACTGTTGTATACATAGAATGATAATACGTATACATAGTATGTGCATTATTAGGACCATTGACTGATCTTCCTAAGGTCTGAAATATTTTGTTCTTCCAAAGTGAAACATTGCTTTAAAATGCTTTTGGAAAATGTTGCCAATTTTGCCTCAGACTTAACAAATCATATATCAGTAGTTTGTAGAAAGTAATCATGACACAGACATTAATGTGATTTCCATGTTATCTTTACTGTAGGGGCCAATATCAATGAATGTCCAGCCAGAAGCATAGTGTTGATATCCCAGCAACAATAAAAACATGAGAAAAGCCTGAACTTTTGTGTAGGTGTTTTTTTTTGTTTGTTTTTTTGTTTTTTTGTTGTTTTTTTGCCTTTACTGAAATAAACACAGCTAAAATAGAGATTTAAAAAGTATCTGATACTGGCACTTAGTTTATTGACAGCACCAAGAGTGTTTTAGGGGTGTTACTTTCACTTACATGTTTAGTTGTAGTGCTAGCTTAGCTATCTGTTACCATCAGTAACAGCAGATGGGGGAAATACAGGGTGACAGACAGATACAGCGATAGTGTAAGCTTCATAACATGCAGGGTTTTTTTTACTTTCTTTCTTTTTGGCTAGACGTAACAATAAATAGACCTTGAAGCTGTTCACACATTTTTAACAGACAGTCTGTGTGTAAGTAGTGAAGAGACTGATATGAAAACACTTTTTTTATTGCTTTTTCAAAAACAAAAAGACAGCAACAAATAATGGCAATAATGGTATGACATTCGAGTTGGTTTACAAAAGATTAAAAAAGACATAAGGAAAATAAAAATAAGAAAATAAATTTTAAAAAAAACATTCAATTAAATGTGTACACAAACCTAACTAAATGTATACAAAGAAATACTCACCTGCAAATATTTCACATTAAAACTATTCATACCGGCAGCAATACGAATTTGCGACAGAAACACAAATTTGCGACATCTCATTGTTCAGAAAAAATGATGGATTCATCATCATCCAGTGATGATGATCTGTGACCTGCATTCAGCATGTCTGTCCACAGAAGCATCCATCTGTCAACAGCAGCTCCTGGGGAGCTGAGAGGACAGTGGCCAGACAAACTGCCTTCACCAGGCTGACTGTCAGCAGAAATTTACTGAACCAAAGTAGTTTTCATGTCGACTCCACAGGAAGAAATCAACAGTGTTTGTATTCATTGATTCATTGATTTTATTTCCCTGGGGGTCTCCGTGTCCTTTGTGATACAATACAGGGTGATGAGAAACACAAACATTCAATAGGTCTGCCATTGTCATCAGGAGTTGTGTCGTGACGTCTGTTCCGTATAATGTGATTGGTTGGTACCTTTATTTGTGGTGCAAAATCTCAAAAAAAATCAACCTTCTTCCAAAAAAAAAAATTACGTCGCTTTCTTGCCAAGTAATATTTGCGTTCTGTGTGAAAGTACTCAGGACAAAAACAACATTCCAAAAAAATATATTGGCGTGCAAATTAATTGTACGGAAAACACCCACGGTGTGTAAAGGCTTATATTAGCGGTGGTCAGGGCCACTACATTGTGTTGTTTGTGACATGAATTAAGCAGCGGTCCTAGCAACAGCAGTCAAATGTTTTTATAGGAAAGAATGTAATGTGTGTGTGTGTGTGTGTGTCTGCTGTGTTTATTGTTCCACAGCTTTGGAGTGTTAGCCTCCAGTTGACTGATATATGTCTCGCTACTTCCTGTTGCTCCCTGCATGGGCCAATCAGAGCCAGTGCGGCCACAAAGGGAAGTTCCTCTGTGCTGTCGCTGAGTGAGTGGGATGTCACATCTTCATCACAATGTCAATATAGACACTTTCCGTGATTCGCAGCACGATTGCAGCAGGATCAGCAGTCCTGTTGCCAGCAAAATTTATGATACATGGAAAAGTCAATAAGACATTAAAAGCTGAGCTACTAATGTGCCAAGACATCTAGAAATCACATCACTTCTGTTGAAACATTCAGAAAATTTCAACATATGAAACACATCCAACTTCCCCTGAAATATTATCAAGTTTCTGAACAGCGAAGATGTTCTGAACCAAAGGAGATTATCATGACAAAACAGGAAGTGATTTTTCATGGCAGAACAAACCTCTGGTCTCCAAACATTGAGAGCTGCTGTAAAATTGGCAGGAAGGTTAGAGAGTCCACTCAGATAAAACTTTGGTGGGAATAGGGACAATTGGATTAATTTGCTGCGAATGAGTGTTACTTCCCAGTAACTGCAGCTGGTTTTGTAATGTTACATTTTGACTACAACATTTCGACTAAAGTGGATTATCAGGAGGTGGAGAAAGAGCAAATGGAGACAAGGAGAAGGAACTGACTGCAACCACAGATAAGAAAGGAAGTGGTGGTGGTGGAGAGTGAGTAAATAATGGAAAGGGGGATATGGAACAACAAGAGCAAGGGAAGGAGGTGATGAGAAAAAGAAAGCGAGGAATGTATGAAAACTGTAGGGAAAGAACAATGTTATTTCAATGACCAAAAAAAGCCATGCTAATGGCAACCACCACTTTGGTCTGGACTGGAATATCTGAACTATGAGATGGTTGACCATGAAACTTTGTTTGGACATTCACAGTGCTCAGAGTCCCTCTGACTTTGGTGATCACTTGACTCTTCTTGTAGTGCCACCATGAGATTGATATTTTTGGTTTATATTGAGAAATTTCAAATACTGGATGGACTGCCATGGAAATTTGGTACAGATATTTATGGTGCCCAGAGGATGAATCCCAATAATTTTGGTGATCTCTTCAGCGTTCCTCTATCGCTATTTACAGGTCACAGTTTTCTGTTATCCAGTGCAGTATTGCAAAATACTGTTTGGATTGGTGTAGAATTAGTACAGACATTATGGTTCCCAGATGATGTATCTTACTGACTTTGGTGATCCTTTGACTTCTACTAGCGCCACCATGAAGTTCACCTTTCTGGCTTTAGGTGAAATTTCTCAATGACTATTGGATGGTTTGCCATAGAAATTGGTATATTCATTAATGTGCCACTCAAGATGAATTGTAATAGGCCTACAACCTGATTTTTCATCTAGCACCATCATCAGGTCAAAATTTCAATTTGTCCAATACTTGGGTGCAGAACTAATGAAATCATCCTCTGTACTTTGAAGTCTGTCCTCTCAAGGAAAACAACCCTAAAAGTCTTAATTCAGTTGCGAAAAATAGCTACGTTTGAATGATAGATGCCATCTAGTGGTCATAGTAATTATGACCTGGAGAAGTGATGCAGATGATGTCTTTATAAGGTGACTTCCTAATTAGGAGGGGGGTGGATGGCTTGATAATTAGTTAGTTAGTTAGTTAGTTGACCGCTGTTTGCTTTCCCGTTAAAAACCATAACATGTTGTTTACTGTTGCCATGATGAGGTTGCCTAACTGTAAGGAAGAAGTAACCACATTTAAAGTGAACATTTTAATGCAAACCATGATCTTTTCCTAGCCCTAACCAAGTGGTTTTTGTGCCTAAACCTATCCAGACTTTGACCACAGTGTTGTCACATCATAAAACATAGTTATTTTTTAACAGTGATTTGTAATGGTTTTGGAAGGTGGCATATTATGCTCCAATGGGTCATTCTGAAAGGTACCTATGGACCTATGTGGTTGTTTAATTTGGAAGACTTGTTGTGGCAATTCTCAATTTTTATCCTAACTCACTAAACAAAGATGGTGAACATGGTACACATTATGCCTGCCTTGCATTAGCATGTTAGCATTGTCACTGTGAGTACTGTTAGCATGTAGTTCAAAGCACCTCTGTGCAAGTACAGCCTCAACCAAAAGCATGGCTTTAGCCTTAATTAGCCATGCTAGCAGCATGGCTCCACGGATGACAATGTCTGTTGATTGGCTCACAGTCAGTCAGATAACTATTGGATGGATTGCCAAACTTTGTACACACATCTGTGGTTCCCTGAGGATGAAGCAAATAATGACTTCTCCTTTAGTGCCACCATGAGAATGACATTTGTGGCTTTGCGTGAAATGTCTCAACAACTATTCAATGGCTTGTCATGAAATTCGGCACATTAATGTCACCCGTGTAAAAAAGTAATGTTATACATTTTGAATTTTCATCAAGTGCCATCATCAAGTAAAATTTCCAATTTGTCCAAATGTGTGGTTAGCTGCAGCCGCCTGCTTGGGAGAAGCATGACAGTTTTGCCTCATGCTGTCCTTTAGGGCTACAGTTAAGACATATCTGATACTAATTGTGATGTTCTTATAGTGATATGCAGTGTGGTTCAGTTCTGTTCTCCCCCAAGCAAAATTAAATCCTTTATGATGATGGGTCAACTTGATTTCAGGGTCACTCAAATATCATAATGGTCACAAAATTGTCAGTCCTGGTTCAGAGCAGTTAATGGCGCACATTAGGGCCTGCATCCTAACTCACTAATCCAGGTACCCCCTCTGCAACCATAAGCCAAGGCACACAACTTTACCACAGAAAAGTGGTAGAGAAGAAAGGGAAGGACAGGAGAAGAGAAGTAAGTAAAGGAAAGGGAAGAAAGAAAAAATTAAATATGGTGCAGACAGAAAAATGAATAGGAGATGAAAGGTGCAGAGAGGGATGAACACAGGAGGAAGTGGGAGTGAGACAGTCTGTTCCAAAGTTTAGTTCAAGGAGAAGAGGGATGACCAGTCCAAGGCCAAACCCCACGCTGCCTACTCTAAACAGTTTACACTGAGTATCCCTAACACACACACAAATGCACAAGTACAAGCACATGTAGATGTCCTCCATAAAACTCACATACACACACTCATGCACTGGGAACCAACACAGACACATTCACAAAGGTATACAAACCCACACCACTGAGTGGGACAAATTCATGCATGACACAGAAATTCACTGTAAAAATGTCTCACGTAGCTTTCCATGGAAAACCTTTTCCCCTGCTGCAGTTGACCCATCTGATCCCTCTTGCGGTGAGTAATAACACTGCAACATCCACATGGTAAAATACTTTGTGCACTTTTTTTAAGGGGTGGGTGGGGTGGCGTTGGGGGTGGGGGCTGTTTTGGAACAAGTATTCGAGGAGGCCCATGATTAAAAAAAATGAGAGAAAGAGGCATTTAAAACTAAGTTTTAGAAGTTGAGTTGCAGTTCCTGTCCTCTGTGTCTTTCACTACCAACATTTTTCATATTGATATCAATAAATTAATGAATATGCTGTAGGTAATTTTGTATTATCTGCAGTGACTCTTCAGGTCTCTGTTCACTTCTCAGTTCCACTGAAACTGGCCTTGAAATACTGTAATACTGATGAAGGTTTCGGGCACGTGTCATTTGCTGTGGGCTGTGTTGTCTGTTGATGTGGCTTTTTTAACTGCTGTTCCACACTCTTACCATAAACCCACACCAGGCACAGAAGCCTAGGTGGGGCCACTGCCTCCCATTTATTTTCAATGAGCTGCGGAAAATCACTTGTGCGAATTATGACAGGACTGATGTTGGCACAACGCAAGCAAGGCTTAGGGATGGTGATCCCGGTCTGTGTGTCCACAGTCTGTCTGGACAGCACTTTGGTCCAGAGCAATTAAGATAATAATATGCTGTTGATATCAATATAATAAGTAACATTGTGACTAAATTTAAGTCACACCAACTATATGTAGCTGCTGGTTTTCACCAGTTTTACAGAGAAGTTTTAGTCAGATGAGATGACACTACACATTTTTTATTGATACCTCCTATTCACCTTAGGGGATTCATGCACACCTTGTGCAGCAAAAATGCTAATTAATTCTTTCCCAGATATGAAATACAAATGTGTTCAATAATTATGTTTATTTGCAAGCAATACAAATAAATATTATACTTAATGGATAGTAACTGTGGCAAAATTGTATAATTGTTTAGGTAATGTAACAAATAACAAAAAGGAAACATCACACATTTAAGAAGAATATAAATGTAATTTATCTGAAAGGCATCTCTAGTTAACATGATAGATATGTTCTTTCATTTCATATTAATCTCTTAATTAAATACATTTACTAAACAAAAACTGTGTTGAGTAATGACTCAAAAGATTTACAACACAAGCAATGTTGTTAATACTGTAGTCAAATTGTGTAATAATAAAGCCCCAATTTAATTAAACACAGTTGAAATGAGTTTCTATATTTGTGAGAACCAATTAAAGATTAATTCATTCAGAATGAAGATATTTTTGCAGATTGAGGGCATTTTGGCCATTCTTCACTTCGTAAAGAGTCTATTATAAGGCATGAGAATGAATCCTGTTAATGAGATTCTGCAGTTATATTTAAACAAATCTGTGTGTCTGTGCTTCAGTGAGAGACTTCATTAGAGATGTCAAGAATTCATTAATAAACTTTATACAGATTTTGTCAATGCCCTGCACTACTTGTTATGCCAAACTCTGTGTGTCAAACACTGTCAAAAATAAGTAAAACTGAAGTGGAAAAAAAAACATCTACAACATAGTGACAAAGAAATCAAAAAGTAAAATAATAATGCCCAAAAATGGAATAACAACTTCTCTATAAAAACAGTCAACTGGTTATAGTTTAAAGTGATTTTGTGCCACTGTGGAATTAGCTAGAGGTGACTAAAACAAGCAAGGTAGTCTTTGAAAAGTAGATACTTTGAAGTATTAACTATGTCAACATGGCACTAACAAAGTGAATGACATTCCACATTCTTTACCACCTCTCTAAGGGACAAATAAATTGCATTATCACATTTGCCAAAACTGCTTGAAAACTTAAAAATGAAGAAGAAAAAAAAAATCCAACAATTCCACATGCGCACATTAAGCCAGCTTTCAAATGGCTAAGGGTTCATACATGCATTTAACAGCAGACCTATCTAATGGAAACTGCTGGTCAAGATGAAACAAAAAGGTTTGGTACCAGTTTGAGTCTCCCGAAAAGAAAAACTGGGCAAAAATGACTAACATCATTTCACTACGAGTATTCTTTGTATGCTCAGGCTCAGTGTCAGGGTTCAGTTGAGGTGGAACATCATAACACAATGGTTATTTGCACAAGGAAACCATTTTTTCCCACATTAGCAGTCAGGCTCAGTGTCAGTGTTTAGTGTGTTTTGATGCATACGCTCCAGTATTCGATGTATACTACTGAAGCTGGGCCTATCTGATGGATGTGTGCTCCAACAAAGCCTCATCAGATTGTACAGTTCCAGAGGACAGTTCTCAGGACAGGAAAGGATGTGACCATCCCTCACATAGTAAATAACTTCCTCATGGCCCATGCCGTAATACGGCTGCATCCCATGGGAGAAAATCTCCCATAACACCACACCATAGGCCCACACGTCTGATTCAGTGGTGTAGCGGTTATAGAAAATAGACTCTGGAGGCATCCAGCGAATGGGGATGGCGTCATTCTCATTGGCTTTGTAGTAATCAGCTGAGTATATGTTTCTGGAGAGGCCGAAGTCTGCGATCTTCACCTCCATTTCCTCCCCAACCAAGCAGTTCCGAGTCGCAAGGTCGCGATGGACGAACTTGCGCTCTGATAGGTAGGCCATTCCTGCCGCGATCTGCTTGGAAATAGACAATTGCTCAACACAGGAGAGTAGTCCTGCCTCCAGCTCAGAGGAGAAACTGCGACCCGATAGGCTGGCACGGCTGAGGGTGCGCACCGATTGGTTTGGAGATCGACGACGCAGGAACTCATTGAGGTCACCATGGGCCATGTACTCGAACATCAGGCACATGGGTTTACCCACTGCACACACACCTGGGGAAGACAGCATACAGATGATGTTATATTATGATCTATAATACAGATAATATAAGTGGGCTTGTGAGTTGTGTATTTTCCCACCACCAGCCCAGAGGTCTGAGAGAACAAACACAAATACTCACCCACATAAACACATCATTAGACCACGCTGAATCAAGTGTGTTTTTTCTTCTTCAGCAAACCATATAGTGAGTTCATTCAGTGTAAAAGGCAAATAAATATTCAGCCCAGACATAAACACAGACAAAACCATCTGTGATGTGTGCATGTTCACAAATAAACTCTCACGCATAGTGGATGTACAGTGGTACATTAGCAGCCCTGTGATGTAAACGTGTATATTTTTAAATCGACTTTATGTTCCTCTGAGTCTGTCTGTGCTGTGGGGAAACACGGTCAGTTAAAAAGAATTTCTAAAATTGCAAGTGGTATGATTGTGGCTTCATTTCCCTGTGAGTTGTGATTAAGAGAACTCACAAATAACATTTAGGTTTCTGGAAATCCAAAATGCAGTATGTAGTTGACAGTGAGGGCTACTACAGAAAACTGACTTGTTTGTATCCCTGGTATGGAATGGAAAGAAAGTGTTTTGACATATTATTTTTAAAACTGCCATCTATTAATTACCTCTGCAGTGGTTTATCTTTTAACTAATGTGAGTCTGCCTGAAAACCTCAACGAATTTCCACAATCTTTCTCAGCCATAACTACAGTATGAAACACACCAAACAATAACTTGACAAATCCTAAAGGCACATTTATATGATCAAGAAATCAATTTACCCTATAATTTCATTGACATTAACGAAGTTGCTGGGGGTAACAGCAAATTGGAGAATATTTCTAGCACTGAGGGAGGTTTACACTCAACAAATCCATTCTAATTTATTTACTACTTATTTACTTTACCTCTATAAAAGAGTGGCTGTCTGCTGGCTTATTTATGCATTCCTGTAAATGCCTTTTGCAAAGTGCACTGCTTAGTAGAATTAGAGCACACACTGTTAAGACTGTGCAGAGCCCCAACAGCCCCTGCATAAGTTGTAGATGTACCATTCATGTAACCTGGCATTCACAAAGATTTCAAAATTATGTATGAGTACTTTTATAGTTCTGTAGGAAAAATCTGATCTCCAGATCTGACAACAAGAAAGGAAACACAAATGTATTGCCTTGAACCCCTTAAAGCTCACTGACCTGCTGAAAGCCCAGTCATTATTAACTCTTTCAAACTTTGCTGAAACCCTGTTCAAGCTGAATTTTAATGGGCTTCCCAAAGTGTCACAATGTGCCAAACATATCCAGCTGAACTGTGTGGAAATGTGTTTAAAAAATGAGGCACAAAGCATCTAGAATATTTCCATCTGTTGGAATGTTGCAACCATTAAGTCAGCGCAAAAATTGCAACAACAACATGTCAACATGCAAGTTTTGTCAAGAAGAGGAAGCTTGGAGTTCATGCACAGTTGGTTTATGTCCTGTGGGTCACAGAGTAGGACAGTTCCCTCGAGAACAAGCTTTGGTGTGTGTATATGTGTGTGTGTGTGTGTGTGTGGAGTGTCCACACTCAGGACTGTAACCCAACAGTAGCAGCCTTGACTGAAGGTCAGTCACGGGATTAAAATGTTTAACTCTATCGCTAAATATACAGAACACGGAGGCCTCGTCTTGGACATGCAACGAAACAATGAACACATGCAAACATATGGCATCTCTAATCTCAACACATGCATGTTATAGATGATGCATATATTTTGAAACATGATTTGCAGTGTATTATTAGTCCCGAGGGTAATTAGAGGTCAAGGAAATAATCTAATCAACTCTGGTTTCATGTACACCAGAGACTTTGGCGTGTGTCACTCTCCAGATGAGTCATCCAAAAACAAATGTCACTCAAAACTGCACAGAAAAGATAAGATACTGTAGTTTAATACACTTCTGGAAAAAAAATTGCATTTTTTTTTTCTGCAACAGTGAATGTTGATTTAAAAATATTTCACAACCGAGCTGGGGCTGTAAACTGAACCAAAGTAAACATGCTTCTTTCAGCGCAGCCAGTGACCAACGGCTCTGTTTACTCACTGACAGCACCAAACAGACTACGTTGTATCTCTCTGTCTTCTTGGAAGTATATTTGGATGCAAACTGTTTGTATTAGATTAGACAAGGCTGTATTAGTGTGTATAAGCTTTAATAGAGGACATTTGTTTTACTAAGGCCAACAAAGCTACATTAGTCGTCAGGCAGCACTTGTTTACTGGCAAACAGTCCTATCTATGTCTCTAGTGGTTTTATAGTACGGTGAACTAGATCTGAAGAAAATGACTCCATTCAAGAGAATCACAGTAAGTGCATCGAAACTAGAAATGCAGGAATGAATGAAATTCCCCTTTATTTTCACATGATTATTTCACTTTCATAGAGAAAACATTTTGGTTGCTTTCGTATGAGCCACTGAGATAAGACATATCAAGCAAAAAACATATTTAGATTTTTTTATCTTTCTTCCTCGTTCAGTTCAAATCTTAACAGTAATCTAAAAGGACACATTATTTGTGTCACTGATGAGATTATTTACATGCTTAAATGCCCCTAACTTCAAGTGTTTTAGATGCCTAAACTTCACTATATTGTACTTACTATGACTGATTTTTCCAGGTTTTAACCAAGTATTTAAATTTGCTTGAACATAACCATAAAACCTTGATGATTTTTGAATATTGTTGGCAAACCAAATCAAAAGTTGAACTTGAAATGTTTGTAGAGCTCTGGTAAACTGCTCAAATCACAAAAGTGATGGGTGGAAAATAAGCCAAGTAGGAAACATCCTGTCCAGCACAGAGTGCATATTTAACTCCAGGACTGTATCCACCTACAGTAGTGATCTGGTCAGAGTCCTGGATTTGATAACATAGTGGTTGCTTTTGCCCAGAAACTAGTGAAAAAAACATCTTGTTCACTGCACATTGTCTCATTTTCTGTTTTGTTCCATCTTCTCTTCATCTCAAGCTGTTTTGTTTCTCTCTGTCTGTGCCTCTCTATCTGTTTTTGCACTTTCCTCATTTCTCAAGCAAAACACACCGATCCAGCAGTTGCACATTGTAAACTCCAGCTGTGACTGCGGCCTCTTTGGAAACGTGTTTCATCCTGAAAGCTCTTTCTCACGCACACAAACACAAACATACAAACACACTAACCTAGGAGCCGTACGATGTTTGGATGGTCAAATTGTGCCATGAGTGCTGCCTCTCTCTGGAAGTCATTCTGCATGTCAGCTGAGGCTTCCTCCTTCAGCATCTTCACTGCCACCATTGTGAAAGACTCCATTGGCAGCAGGCCTGGTGCTCTGCAACAAACAAACATACACAAACGTATTCAAGCTCAGACAATGCACACATGCAACTATGTTATCCTTCTAGCAGAGGAGAGGAAGAGAGAATTTAAGGATTTTAACAGTTTTTGTCTATTTATCTAAAGCAACCACATGCCTGAAAGCATTCAAAAGTATATAAATCCAGAATATTATGTTTTTTGTGGTTTTTTTGTTCTTGGTAATGCATTAACCAGATTTCTATAACCTTATATTTAGAATGTCTACTAACAAGCAACCCCAGTGTAACAGTGCAACCATATTAGTACAGTACATTGTAAATGTCAGTCACTTGGAGGAAACACACACACACATAAATAGATGCATACACACACTTCCTGTGTTGGCTCACTTGAGAGGCAAACTAACGTCAACATGTTGTTTCTCAGTGGAGATTTATATATAGTCTGCACACACAAAACTACTAGTACGCACACATATGGAAACACTCTCTCAGTCACTGTTAACACACATACTGCACACTCACACACATACATTAGGAAACTACAGATTAAAACCCATCTGTCAGGAAAGAAGATATTTACCCCTCCAGTCTATTTAGAGTTCATGTATGCCTGCATGTGCAACAAATGTGTGTGATTCACAACCAATGCATGTGATGGGTTTAGGTTTATATGATTGTTTATCTGCCCTCTTCAACATATGTGCATCAGTACTTACTTCTACATACTTCTATCTTTTTGAGAACCAACTTTCAGTTTTATATGTTGAGACAAAGTGACATTTTGTTTGTTTTGACATTTTAGTTCTCAGTTTCTGAAGGAAGTTTTAGAAGGCAAAGACTAAGGTTTTAGGTTTAAGGTTAGATTTAGGTTTACAACTACAGTAGGGAGAGTCCCTAACATGTACAGGAATACAAATGTGTGTACGCATGTGTGTGTATTAGGTTCCCAGGGGTGTTCATATACTGCGCCATTCCAGTTTTCATCTGAGGGATTACCAGCTAGCCTGAAGGACATCTCTTAGATCTGAATGCCTATATACTACAGGTGCTACTGTGAAAATGCCACCAACCTCAATAGTGCTGTGCTTACTGTGCTTTTATACTGTAAACTCGTTCTATTACTGTACCCCCAGTTTATCTATTATGCAACAATTTTGCAGCAGTATAGTATGTAATACACTATAGAACAGAAGGATCCTAAATATTTTGCTATTCCTGTAGAAATCAGCTCATTAAAATGTAAAAATTTAAAGTAATTGCATAAATCTTTGAGGTCTCTTTAATAAGACTTTTAAACATTCCATGGGAAATGGGACAGTTCTTTTGGAGGCAGCTTACTTTTTAAGCTCCTCTCTGTGAAAATTTAAGTTTACTGTTTGTGTCAGTTCCAAACCATCGATCAGGGACACCACAAAGGTGGGAGGACTGTGGGACTTGTGTAGGAGGAGATCAGTTCTGATTATGCTGAGTCTCACAAGGCTAGAAAAACCTTAATCTCTATCTTATGTCGCTTCTGAAATATTTTACTCGGCTATAATTGTTATCAGTCATGGATGCATTGGCTATCAGTGACTGTGACATCCTGTCACGGGTAGATTATTCAACCTCAAACAATCAGATTGGGATTGTTTTATGTAACAGCTAGTGTTTGGTCAATTCTGTGCAAGAGGGGTGACAGGTTTCTGTTATGATGTATTATTTTTCTGCTAAAAAAAAAAACCTGTTACAACTAGAATATACATCACTATAAGCCACATGGATATGTATGACCCAGGTCTGGTATTTAGTCTATAGGGATTTATTTGAGACACTTGTGTCTTGCTGTGAACAGGGTCAGTGTGGAATGAAAGTGACACCTGTAGCAGCTCTCCTTGTGACTTTGTGAATGACGCAGCGCTTCTCAGAATGACCAGTTGCCTTGTTTAGTCACTCTCTCCCCCCTCTCTCTGAATTCTGTCTCACCCCTCTCTCTTCCTCTGCCTGACAATTATCCACATCATCATGTTAGCCCCAGGCAGTGGTTATGATGATGACATGGCAATATTCAGTATTAGTCTATGTAAAGTAATACTGCAAGCAAGCTTCCCATCTTCTACAACCTCTTACCCATTTAGGGCGGAAGGCTCTTTGAGGTGCCTTTCTTTCACTCTCTGTATCATTTCTAACCCCATCTCTTCTTCTCTCCTTTTATTGTCCAGATGGATAGATATATAGTTAGTCTATTTTACCTTTAAAGCTTTTTGCCTCTGCTTCATCTCCCTCTCTTACCTGGCTTGGAAAACCCGTCCGAAGGCTCCCTCTCCAATATCTCTAACATATTGGATATTATTTCGAGGATACTCCAGGGCCAGCAGCTTTGAGTTCAGCAGCAGGGGAACCCGCTGGTACATAGGGTTTGGGTGGAGTCGATCCAGCAGGAGCTCAGACGGAAGAGCGGTGAGTTTCGGGGTCTCCATCTCTCTGTGGACAGAAAGAAGGAGTAAGGAATACTGTAGAAAGACAGACAGAAAGAGAACCAAGACTCTTGTCTTTCTTTTACCTCTTCCTGTTCCTCCACTGTTTCCTGCGTCTGCGGCAGGCGAGGATGGTAATGCCGAGGAAGACTGCGGCAGCAAGTGCAGTCAAGACAATAACAATGACGGACATGGAGTAAGCCGGAGACGATGCTGTGGACGTGGGAGGGACACGAGGCGTCTGACGGGGGCCCGGTGACTCTGGCTTCATTACTGACACATAGCCAACACAGAGACAGTTTAAATCAAGGTGTTTTTGCTGTGAATGCACAGTTATATGTTGTAATCTAGAAAGGTATCTTGATTTTAACAGAAAAAATCTAAATTATTCAAGTCTCACAAGAACCAAGCATTTATTTGTTCAATTGTTGTTATTTTAATATGGAGCCTAGTGGGTGTAATGGATCAATCGGTAGTTTTATTACTTAATTTATGATCTAGATTTAATCATTTTCATGCACAGAGGATAATATTAATCAATATTGTTAACATTTACCAAAAGTTTAAGGTATGTCAGAGATTTCACGATGTTTTTTAACTGGTTTAAATCCATGTTAGTATCTCCATCCACTTTCTCAACAACACTGCATGAAGCAAGCAATTTATTTACTGTTTATTAAGTTGATAACTTTCACACCTTTAATTCTGCTCCGCTGCACACATAACTAATGCCAGCAAAAGATGATATTTCTGAAACAATGTCCAACACAGTGAGTGTCTAAAGACAGTACCTGGTCGTGTGCTTGCCTCGCCACACTGTGGCACGGCGCAGTACTCCCAGCGTATGTTGGGATTTGAGGTGTAACACCAGGGCTTGTCACTGATTCCTCCTGGGTTCCTGCAGTGATTGTCTGAGTTCTTCAACTCTGGAATGACATCCACAGACAGGCGGTGCTGGTGGGGAACCTACAGGACAAGATATATACAGCATTTCGGTTGGTGCATGATGCTAATGCTAACACTGTCAGGATGAAGGGAAGGATTCCCACTGTGACAACCCATGTTAAAACCATATGTACTCATGATTGCAGAAGTTGCTACGGAGCCATTCATAAGCTATACACATCTGGCACACTTCAAGAAAACTGCTAAAAAATGGAGAACTATATGTATATGAGGAAAAATATTCAAATGGTTTAGATTATTGTGTTTCTGAGTAACACAGTATGTCCTGCTGTTTTGCTGACCCTGTGACCTGGAGCGGAATAAAAAGCAAACTGTCTTGTCTTAAGGGATAAATAAAATCTAATCAGAAAATTTATGTCTGTATTTTTTCCTGGAATTGTTCGGGAGCTGTTGCAGGCAGATTTGGATGGACTAACCCTAGGAAATGTCTTACTCTCACATCAAACCTAAAATTAATGATGGCCTTGCAAAATAACTTACTACATTTTTCAAGACCTTGTTTAGGACTTATGGTGAGGTTATACAGTTAAAGTTTAATAACTGCAGATGCTGTAAAGATGTTCTTTGGTGAGGGATCTTAAGGGTTGCATGTTTGTTTCTGCAATCTAGAGTGCCAACTCAAATATTGAACATCTGGTGTCTCCATATGACATAAGCAGTTGTCCAACTTATCCCAAGAGATATGAAGTTATGAGCTGAAAAGGTTAGGTTCAGCAAAAGGGCTGCTATAGTTGAATGCTCTGGAGCATCAGTTTTCCACTGGTCCCAGGAATGCTAAAAACAACAAGTCACTGACTTCCAAAATAAGCCAATATGAGCATGTTCTGATCTGTCACACCTGTTGTCAGTGTTCCCAAAACAACGTACATGCTCTTACAAAAATGTATCATAATCTGCCACTTCTATGATTAAGGGTTGGTTAAGTATAGGCAGCTAGTGTCACAGGTTATAAACCGTCAGACGGCAAAACCAAAGAGAAAAGAAAGAGAGGAGAATAAAAGAAAGAAGAGAGGAGAGTGGCATGCTGCTGAAAGTGAGGCACTCTTGTTGAGACTGTGATGGACAATCAATGATAACACCTCATCCCTGAAATATTTTAGTCTCTGTATGCTTCTTTTTTGTTAACCTAAATTAAAAGACTTCAATCATTGTTAAAATAAACCGACATTAACTGCTGGTAGGAAACAGGATGTGAGCAACAGTCTTCAGTGTCAAAAGCCAACTCTTAGTACACCCAATCATCCATCCTAATCTCCCCTCTAAAGATGTTTAGCAGCATTTTAACAACATAGCACTACTTCCGCCATTGCTTCTGAGAGAGGACAGTCATTATTCTAATTACTGTGAGAGATTGCTTCACAGGGAAAAAGAAAAGTTACTTCAAGTGCTTATCTTAATGACCAATGTTGTTTTCTGGGGAAAGACAGTCTCATTAAAACACCACATGCTTCTAGAACATTTTCACGACTAAAACAGAGCCACAGTCATTAGATAATATCAATGAAAATTGCCAAAATAAATAAATGACTAATTTAATGTGCCTATAAATAACTGAAGTTGTTATAATAAACTGCTTTACAAGTATATATGAATTTATTATAGGTGTAATATTAAAATAATGATGAATAATACCGAACAGTGACTCAAGTGGCAAGATTAAGAGATGTTTAAATTAACCTTTAACAGCCTCTTTTGAGTCGCAGTTGGCTATCATGGTGGTGACTTCATTTGATGGACTTCTTATGACACACAACAGTTGTGTGACTGACTTATTAAGCATACTATCCGGATGAGAATATGGTCTAATGGCATGTTTAATTCATTAGAAATGTGCTCATAAGACTGCAGCAAGACTGAATCAAAGTTTGGCTGCGGTACTTTCCTATAACTCAGCAAAAAATGGGCCACTCATCGCCCTATACAGAGTACATGTAATCTGTAACTCTACAGCGTACAAATGTGCTGAACATAAATTTGATTATACCATGGAGGGTAAAATATGGTGTGTGGAAAATCAGAGTTTTGTTCTCATTTCCTTTAGAACTCATATATGCAGAATATTTTATAGCAGCTATAAAAACATTTTCCTAAAAAACATCTGCTCTGTGATGCATAGAGGGTGAATGATGACTTTGAACTGACGCATCACTCAGCGCAGCTGCTTTTCCTGTGAATCTAATGGACCAGTTAGGCAGGTAAAAGCTACACTCTGGTTTCAACAGAGGCAGTTTCTCTCAGAGGCTAAAGGAAACCTGACATCCCCATGAATATATTCTAATTGTCTGTAATCTAAGAAAAATGTGCCAATTTGCAGATTTTGCCAGTCTCTTGTTATCAAAACATCATATCTTTCTTCTTTAGCTGGTGTAGCAAGGGAAACAGCGCCCCTCTGCTGCATGCATTACAATGTGTAGTTGATGCTCTCTGTTCTGTCTAGTGGTAAGAGAAATGCATTGCTCAAAGGAGGCCAGATTTTTAGCCAATCAGATTGAGGCCAGGCTTGACCAAGCTCAACACTGAATGGTCAGTTCATCATAAAAAAACAACAACAAACAAAAAAAACAAGGGAGGCCAGGCTGAACATGGCTTCTCACCAATCAAATCACTGTCCTCGTGAAGTTTTGAAAAAAAAAACTGCCGGAGTAGCCGATGGGACCACTTAGGAAGTTAGCAGAATGGATGGAGATAGGGATCTCAAGTTTCTCATAAAAAAAAGACTTTACTAAGCTTGCTTTTGACATGCAGCTGAAGATAAAACAGAACGGGAGGCCTACCCTGAAGTTGGACCTGAGTCAGGGATGAGTTGAGGGAAAAGCTAGGTCTTTTTGTGATGGGAACTACGCAAGAATGATTGCCTCCTGTTTGACTGGTCAAGCTGCTCCTTGAACAACCCATGGAGCACAACAGGATTCGTTGATCTGACAAACCTTTCTTACATCAGTAAGTTACCTATGTGTGGCAGAAAGTTAGCTTTGTTTTGATAATGTGGATTTTTGTCTTTAAAACATATTTTCTGGTTATATGATCCATCTAATGTTTTAGTCGTTACTTTGCAACTGTGCAATTTTTAGCTCTTTATCAGTGTTTGTGAAACAAATATTTCCAAATAAGAAGTATGATGATTTTAACCTTCTGGGTCTGCCTCATTTAGTGAAAACATATAGGCCTTTTGAGTTCTGAATGAAAATGGTACAATCAGCTTCACATCAGTGCCCTCAGGGGACCCTTTCCAGTAAACATTATCCCAATCACGCTATCATTATACTTACAAAGATGAAATGAAAGCTTTGGTGCTGGCCAGGAATTTAAACATAATCATCAAAGTAAACCCACTGTGTTTAACAGTCTACATTTAATTTATGTTTAGCCATCAAAAAATTCCAGTCTTTTCCTGGAATTCTCCCTGATGTCACTGTATCTTCTCAGTAACTTTAGACAACACATTGGCACCATGAATCTATTACTAGACCATAGTGCTAATACTTCCTTCAAATTGAATTGGTTAAGTCATATTTGCGGCTCAAAAATACATCCATGATAACATGTTCACATATACATATTCACATATTTACAATATGTGAATCCTTAGAGCAGACTTTGACACATTAATGGTAAACATCATTTGAAGAGAAGAATTGGAAAGTGATCTCAGACTTATGTCCAATCATGCTCTTTGGCATGTAAAAAAATGCTGAGCAGGCCCAGTTGATTCTGATTTTGTATCAAGATAGCAAGAGGAAAAGATCTAAGTGACTTTGAAAGAGGGCTTGAGTTACAAAGACTGCTAACTGGTTAGTGTTTCAATAGGAACAGTGACTAAAGTGACATCTGCATTTAGATCTATGGGAAAGACATCAGTAAATAGGGGCAGAAATTGTGGTCGACAGCGCACGTTTGATGACTGTGATGCTCGTGCATTAGTATGATATATAAGGAAAACCGAAGCGCATCTCTTCCTCAGGTGACTGAGAATATCAGTGCAGGACGTGATCAGACTGTGTCAGCAAGAACAGTCCATCTACAATTACATAGAGAGGAATATTATAGTAGGGTTTCAGTGCATAAACCCCTCATTACAAAGATGAATGCACATTTGAGAGTTAAGTGGTGCAAAAACCATAGGCACTGGTCTACAGAGATGTGAAAAAAAAGTGATATGGACAGATGAGTCATCCTTCACCACATTCTCGACAAATGGGCGAGTGCATGTGTGGTGTACACTAAGAGAGTATTACAAGCCTGAATGCTTGACCTGCGGGTGACTCTGTCATGCTGTGGGGGGCATTTTGCTGGCATGGTTTGGGTCCACTTGTCCCCTTAAAGGGAAGGTCATTGCAAATCAATACAAAGCTGTTCTGAGTCATCACTTTTATCCTATGATGAAACATTTCTATCCTGATGGGAGCGGTGTCTTCCAGGATGATGATGCCCCCATCCATAGGGCAGGAGGGGAGTTCAGAGACTTGTAGAATCAATGCCAAGGTGCATTGAAGCTGTTCTGGCAGCACATGGTGGCCCAACACCTTACTAAGACACTTTATGTTGGTTTTTCCTGTGTTAGCTGGTTACTTATGCTGTTGATACTTTTCCCATTCCTAAAAACTAAAATACAGAGGAAAAATAAAGAAACACAGTGGTGTTCATTTTATTGTTAGTTGCCTAGCAACAGTGTTCACATAATGTACAACACTTGAAAGCCAAACATATTATCAATGGATGTATTCTTGTGCTGCAAATATGACTTAACCAATTTAATTTGAAAGAAATCATAGCACCACTAAAATAAAAAAACTTATTTAAGGTTATTGACTTTGGCGAACCGCTAGACTCTTGCTCCTGACACATGAAGGTGACGTTGTTTTCTCCTCCAGCACACTGACGGGATATTAACTGTCTATATTAACTGTCCTTTTATTCCAAAAGTTGTACATGAATCAAGGGAAGTACATTTAATAAAGTCCTGGTGGGTGGGAGTGGATGAACTCAGTTAAAGACTAACCGCCCATATGGGACACTCTAAGAAGTAAAGCGAATGAGCCCACAACAAGGCAGGGATCATTTCATTGGTCATCACTACACCTTCTATTGGTTGGGGAATTTTGACAGAGTTATTGCCCCAAAAATCCGAGAGCAAAGCAGAAATCTAAGAGCAGATGTTTCGTGAGCGCACAGAAGCAGCCTCAGTGTGAGGAGAAGGGCTGAAGCTGGAGAAGGAAAACAATACATCTGAGTGCAAGCATACAGTTTGAGCAGAGGCAGAGCAAATCTAAGCGCAAGCAGAAGTGCAAAGAATTACAAAATCTGAACTGGAAATAAATACTGGCATCATGCTCAAAAAATTGAAAGACCACCTTGAATAAATATAGGAAAAAAGCTCCATATGAGCGTAGAAGGAGACAATATAGTAAATCATGTCGTGTTTTCATATTAAAGATTGTGTTTGTTGAAGGACATACAGGGTCATTAAAGATGATAATAATCCTCCTGGTGTGGGAAGACAATGTGTTTTTGTGTACATCTCTTTATCTCATTGAGAGAGGATGTTAGCTGTATCTGTATCAGTTTCAGCATTACCATAAGTGCTCTCATGTGCACATGGCTTTCGGTGTGTAAGCCAACAAAGTGTAAGCCAACACTGTGTGGAGAAAAAAAAGAGAGAGAAAGGAAAGAGAGATTGTGCTATTATTTGTGAATAGCATTAGAGAGCAAATGTTCTTTAGATTTCACATGTGTTAGTGAGTGTACAGTAACATGTTAGAGTGTGTGTGTGTGTGTGTGTGTTGGTGACGGAGTCTGTGCAGCATATGCGTGTGAAAGCTAATTGCTTCCAGAGGCAGGATGTGACATGATGAGTCCCTCCCTCTTTGCTGACCTGGCACACACACACACACGCTGCACATGAGAGACATACACACACACACACACACACACACACACACACACGCTGCACAGGAGAGCAGTAACAGTTCACCCTAACAGACCTTCTCACTGAGCAAAGCCATAAAAACATAAAGGGGCTTTTGGGCCACAGGGAGTGTGTGTGTGCCTGTGTGTGTTTGCACATGTAAGCACTTTTGTGTGTTTTTTCTGTGTCTTAGAAGAGGTCAGGAATGTTTGATACAAAACTGAACATCCACACACAAACATCAGTCATACAATTATCATTTACTGGTTTACCACTGTGGCCATTAACTCCTTCAAATGTCATGAACAACTGCTCAACAATTCCTCTGATATTGTAACTTATTCCATTTATCTTCTGGTGATTCTGAGTGACGTGTCATTAAGTTAACTACCTAATGCACTGTAAAAAGAGATTTGTTGACTCAACTTGATTCAGTCAAGTCATCTCATTGATTTGACTGAGTTAAGTTAAGTTTGTTGACTCAACTTCCTCTGTTAAATAATTTGAACTAGAAAATATTGGTTAAGAAAACTGAAAAAGATGTTGGTCGAGCTCATTTTATCAGGTTTTTACAAATGTAAATCAAATTGGCTCAACATGAAATACTGAAAAGAAATTTTTCTATTACCAAGTTACTTAAGTTTACAGAAGTTGATAGAGATTTCCAAAATTTAACAGGACAAGCAAACTAATACCTACAAAGCAACCATTACATACCACATGAACTACACAAGAACTAGCTCAGTCCAACCTAATCATTAACACATGAAAAAATAGCTGAAAATACATATTTAAATCAGAACTTTTATTACAATCTCAAGAACTGTATTTCTACTCCAACCCACCCACATTCAATAAGTGTTCAGTGTTGCCTCCCTTTGGAACATGTAGACAAAAAAAAAAGCCTTCACGCCCTCTCACACATCCTCTCTCTTGCTCAGAGCTGCTCAAAAACTGAAATTACACCATCTTCCCACATGTAAAAAGAAGAGCATCCATCCTTTGGGGGAAAAACCAACTCTCTAATTAAGTGACTTGTTCAACAGAGCCCACTCTGAGGAGTGAGTGTTCAGGGTTGCTGCAGTAAAATGCAGAAAGACATACACAGAAAAAATATATCTCTCTAAATGAGAAATGAGAGAGAGAAATGAGAAAGGTGACTCAAATGTCAGTCAGAACATGAAAACATATTTCAAACATTACTCAAATTTCCACTCTGTTCATGGTTGCTCTACAACATAAAATACACATTCATGTATGTCACAGGCATATTTCCTCCAAAGAGAGCAATAGAGTTCAGTCAGAACATGAAAACATAAAATAAACTGGTGTAACCCACAAAAGGGTTATACATTTCTGGACGAATAGCAAAAAGTGAGGATTCTTCCTTTGGGACAAATGCAGAGACATCTTATAGGCCATCTCTCTGAGCAATTCATTCTTCAGATAGTGGACCCTAGGAGTGCACGAGTCCAACCCAATTCCCAAGTCTTTTGGATAATCAAGGTTCAGCATGTGCAGCAGTCCCATCAGGTTCACAAGAGGGTTGGGTACACCACCCAGGTGATGTATGACAATCATTTCCTCAATCATGAGGGAAACATCGTTGTAGGAAGCCGGAAGGGGACTAAAAGGATTCCAATCACCATTCCCTTAATGACGTCCTTGTGAAGTAGTTTTCTTTGGATCATCTTGAATGACATTTCACCGCTTACCTCACAAATCTTCATGAATGTAGAAGGATTCTCCCTCATGTACCATGGTAGGCCCTGCAACGCTGCTGCCCTCTTCCTTTGGTTTAATGCCTGCCAAAAAACATACGATACATAAATACAGTTGCTAAAGGACTTATATTATATAACCCCCTCACTCCACATGACATTCTGGTGACTTGAAGAAAACTGAATGAAAATATACAGTCTAAAAACCTTGGTAGAGAGAGACAGAATGTATTCAAATACATATTCAACTTATTTTGAGAACATGACATTCAGTTTACACGTGAACATTGAATGAATTTGGAAAGGCAGCTCTCTAAGTATTTTAAAGTAAAGAAATGTACTTTCCAGTAAGGACTTCATTTCTTTAATCCCCTTGTACAGCAACTGTAGGCGTTTCTGCAGATAGCTTTCTAAACATTCATAGAGTGAATTGAGGTCCATCAACATCAGCCTGGTGAATTCCTTGACAATCTATATGAGGAAGTGACATTACATAATTTTAGTGCAGTGGCATTACATCATTTTAGTCCATATGTATTTGCTGGACTGAAAACTACAGTCTTTAAAGGGACATTTCACAGTTTCCTTATTGTGTATGTGTATTTTTGATGTGCAAAATACTGTGTATCACTACAAGACTCTGAGAAACTGCACAGTTTACAATTTAACTTTGAGGTCACCCGCT
This sequence comes from Thunnus thynnus, assembly GCF_963924715.1. Classification (NCBI taxonomy): domain Eukaryota; kingdom Metazoa; phylum Chordata; class Actinopteri; order Scombriformes; family Scombridae; genus Thunnus; species Thunnus thynnus. The sequence goes on from NC_089535.1 coordinate 20,790,137, forward strand.
TTGAACAGGCTTGACTATGGTCTCTAGTTAAATGTTTTTTCAGAGATGATTCAGTCCTGAAGAAGCACAAACAGTGTGCATAGACACAGCGGAGAGGACAGTTCCTTGCCTGATGACAGTGCTTCAGTCTGTAATGGACAATTAGTGTGCTTTGGCTGGGGGAGGAGTAATTACAGCACTTGCAGGACCACCTCATTGAGGGGCAATTGCCCCACACCGATAGCCTGCACTGAAGTGATCCTGTACAGAAAAAAGGAAAACTTTAACTTCTCTGGTTATCAGCACAAAACACAGTAAATTAAGAGTCTAAGTACTCTTTTCTAAGAAAAATGTTTTTACAATCCATATTTTAATGTATCCAGACATGCAGACACTGTTTATTTTATTAGAAAGCAGACCCACTCGGTCATGAAACTCAACTGAATGATAACTGATTACATTGCAAAAACAGAAGCAAAACTAATTATGTGTGTTTAGTGAAGGGGAGAAGGCTTCATGTTTTATTTTGCAATAAATTCATTTAACAGATGTTCAGAGTGAAGTACTGGTGAAGTCAACATGCAAAGGGAAGCACAAAGGTGAGCTGACTTTTCAGTCGAAGGACAGCCCAAAACTTCAATTTTACATTATTTACATTACTTTTACTGATGTGTGTTGAGGGCAGCTACTAAAAAAAACAGATATCAGCAATCACAAATGTGCTTTAAAGGTGTAGCGTATAGGATTTAGTTGCATCTAGTGGTGAGGTTGCAGTTTGCAACAAACTGAATACCCCTCCCTCTCCCCTACCAAGCATGTACCAACCTACAGTGGCCACGAAACTCATGAAAAATGTGAAAGGCCCTCACTAAAGTCAGTGTTTTGTTTGCCCATTCTATGCTACTGTAGAGACATGACAGTGCAACAGGGTGGGCTCCATGTAAGAGGACCCGCTCCCTATGTAGATATAAAGGGCTCATTGTAAGGTAATGAAAACACAATGATTTTTATTTTGAGGTGATTATACACTAACGAAAACATACTTATGAATATTATATTCCATTTCTGCCCAGTGTGTTCTGCTAGATGCCACTAAATTCTACACACTGCACCTTTAAACATCAGAACTCATCAGAGCTGTACAACCCTGCCATGAGGGAGAACAAAGACATTACTAGGACAAGGGGAGGACATTTCTCTTTGTTTAATAACATTAAAAGTAAAGTTAGGCTTTTAGCCTATCATGCGACAATATTATATCTGATGGACAGCTATATATCCAATGAGGAAATTCAGTAAATTAATTATTAACTACAACTGAAAATTAGAAACACATTATCCGTTCACCCCTATTAACCAGTCATCTAATCAGATAAAATGTGTAGTAACATTAGCCAGGCCAACACATAGTAGGCAAAATTTCCAACCTATGGCTAGCTAGCTAGCTCACTAACATGCTAATGTATTTCCAATACGCAAAACAAACTAAACATATATGCCTCAAAACTTGTGGTGATGGACCGTCTGAGACAGAGACTAGATGATTAATATGCTTTACCTACTGATGAACTAGCTAGATTAAATTTAAATGTACTTACTTGATAACAATGGTTCCAGCTCTGAGGAAGATGGCAGCCAAATTCTTTGCCGGATTTCAGAGTGTGTGACACCTCGCATCATGTGACTGTGACGTTATATTGCAGGCGCATACGTGTGACATAAAATGCGGAGGCTGACATATTTTCTGATGTTAATTGAACAGATTTTTCAAGTTTTTTTCAAGCTGAAGTTGTTGTAACTCTTTGTTGTAATGCGCAATGAGTTCACTCAGCATGATTGCACTAGTCCATCTGACTAAAACCCCAAATCTTTTTTTACAGTGCTTAGACTTGACACAATGATGGAGCCGTAATTGAGATGAGGACACTCCCACAAGCAACTTAGGGAATTTTTTACCAAAGTCCGAGTTCCAATTGTGACAACAAAAGTTATATATGCATCACTGATTCAGGTTTTGGACATGTTCTGTCTTTTCAGAGTTAGAATAACCCTTTAAAAAACCTTTTTGATAAAATCCTAAATGCATGCCATCAATCTAAATACGAGAAAACAGACACAGGTTTATGTCTTGCCCTAGTGTGATTAAATGCAGTTTAGTCAGTAGTATATTTATATGTGGTCCTTTTGTACCTACACTGGTATCTTTTAGTTGTATTTAAATTGATATGTTAAACAATTAACCTGTGCAGTGATGTAACATTGTGGCTTTAGGAACATATATACACACACATACGGTACATGCATCCCAGTACCTGTTGGTTCCAAGGCTGACATGGTATCCCAGACCTCGTCACATTTATGCTGCCTTGGTAGAAACGCCCTCTGTCATTGTAACATGTTGCTGTTGATACCAAACAGATAAAGGATTTTTTTTATTTGCTTCATGATTGTTATTAATTACTGGATGAACAGTGCAATTTACATAAATAAATTCAAACATTAACACTTTTCATACTTACTTGTAACGTGATCTTTCTTGATGTCTGAAATAGAGAAAAGTAAAGATTAAATATTATATATGTTAAATATTAAGAGGAGGCACAGCTATTAAGTAAACATAATAAAGTATATCATGGAGAAATCGATACAACACTCAAAGTCAATTCAGTACAGATAAGATTATATTACATAGCAAACATATACATTACATTACTATGCCTAGATAATTAACACCACACACACGCACACACACACACAGACACACACACACACACACACACACACACACACACACCTACAGCTGTATATTTTGGCTCAGTCCAGCTGCACTCTTTTAATGACCTCATCAGTATCAGTGACCTGCAGTCGAGCAGGCCAGGCATAATTTGGCCCTCAGCGAGTAACTGCACAAAGTCAACTCATGCTTTTCTTTTACATACACCCCATTTCTTTTCTCATGCTCAAGCTGTTTCTGCAGTACAGCGCTAGAAGATTCTAGCAAAGACATTAAAATAAAACAAGTAAGACATAACATGAAGTTAGTCTAAAGTTGAATACTTTAATCTGTTAATTAGTGTCTTTCACAGCTAGAGACATTGACACATTTGATTTTGTTGTTCTTCCTCTGTACCACTCCATACTATAAGATGCATCCCATGAAATTTTGAGAGACATACATTATGTCTACAAATTAAAATACCATACAGGGTTGTCCCACCAAAAAAAGAGAAAACAAAAGACAACACAACACATAACATTTTAAGAGTAGACTCAGTAAGGGATATCAATGGATATCTTACCTACAAAAGGGACATGTGTACAAGCATCAGGGTCTGTGAGAAGACTTGGTAAAGTCTGACAGTTGGGCAGCAGCGAACTAGGAGTGTGGGACCCAGTGACAGAGCTGTAACTGCTGCCCTCTAGTAGTAGTAACCACTCCTTATGGCAGTACAGCTCCCTCACTGCAAGGCAGTGTTCCCTGTTGTGAAAAGGAAAAAAAACAAACAAAAAAAACACAGATGATAACCATTTCATTGTCTCATCTGTTTCTGTTTTTTCAAGAGAAACTGTATTCAGTTATTTCTAGCTAAGTGAACAAATGAGAAAAACAAAGAAAAACATAGGCTACCTGCAGACAGGTTTAGGTGCAGGTCCTAAACCTGACGGGTTGCAGTCGGGGAAGGAGGTGTGACAGATCAGTGAGCGTAATGCAGGGCTACACACCATACTGAGTCCTTCTAGCTCTGCCCACCAGCTCTGAACCAGGTACTCCTGCATGTCCTCGGGGTCCGAGAGGGAGGTGTTAAAGAAAACTAGCGAATCATCTCGCAGAATGGTGCGGCACACATCTCCACGATACGCACTGCAGTAGCCTGAGATGCCCCTGTAGAGTCTGTTGGAGGGAGGGACACACACATAAATATCCATACATTCGATTTTCAGATGTTAATGTGCGACTAAAAAAAATCGCATAGTGTAGCCTACAATAGCTTTCTTTCTGTATACCCCTTTGTACTGTCCTCCTATCTCATGCTTTTAAGTCATGTAATCTTTAACACTCAAAGCACAAAGATGAGCAAACTTTAGCTGCACAATATAGTCTGTATTTCAAAAGTCCTCGATATTGACTTAATAAGTGGAGTAAAGAGGTGTACTGCTGGAATGCATATTGTATTTGTTTTTTGCAAAGCTGCTTCCTAGATACAGCAGTTGCCTGTTCCAGACTTTATGTAACCAAGCGTCTCATGCAGAGAAAGTAAGGCATTAAAACAGGAGTCAAAATCATTAACTTGACATTCTTAAGATCACTAGTATATATTAATTATTTTTTCTTGGCACTTTACTATGGCCTTGTACCTTTTTCTTATTGATTTGATTTGTGTGGACAACAAGCAGGTATGATTATAGCCATGCTGTAAGAAAATAAGAGGATAGTATAGTTTTTGTGTGGTATGTGGCATTAGCAACATATCAAAAGTTTGATTAATTATCATACTTAATCACTGAGTTACAAATAGTGGATGAGTTTTCAAGGAGGACAGACAACTGTATAAAATGTATATTACATCTGTTTGGCTGCTTCCTTTATAATTTCCCAGAAGTATTGTTAATGCAAAAGCCATTAACATTTACAGTAAGTACCTCTCAACACATGGAAAATAAAGTTAATTCATCTGTAATAATATTGCCAAGATGCATTTGTAATTATGTAGATGTGTATTTTACAAAACATGAAAGAAAAACTGTAAGAAAAAAAAGATGCCAACTATGGGTCCCCAGAGCAATCAGTCTTTTACTGGCTGTCAACTTGTGTGGATGTGTGTGTACTTAGAAAAGAAATGGTCTATCAACTGAAATATATCTTTTTTTAACATCATCCAGATGTTGATCATGAAACAGCTTACAGAGGGTTCTTACGAAATTACATCCTGCCTGTTGGATAACATTGCTGCCTCTAGATTGAACAGATCAGTTATACATGCTGTAAACCTGTATGTCTGTGTACCTGACTCCTTCTGTCCCCGCTATTTGTTTCCCACTCTGCCTTCCTGCTTGCTTTTTGGCTCTTATGTCTCTTAAGCTTCCACATTTGTTCCACATTTGCCGCACATGTTTGGTCTTTCTGCCTGCCTGTCTGTCTGACAGCCATCACCACAGTTTTCTCTCCGACTGTCTGTACAGTAACACTCACAAACTCCAGATGTCGCCTCTTGGGGAGGTTGATGCTTCAGTAGGGTTTAAATCAAACCATTACACTTAAAGCTAACCTGTAAATCTGCCCCCCCCCCCCCCCCATCCCA